>NW_027443555.1:0-276627 GCF_048569485.1 Anomaloglossus baeobatrachus | reverse complement strand
TATTATAAGAGGGTGTCCAGGAGAGGAAGGGGCCCAGGACGGAGTGGGGGGACATTATTATCAGTGGGTGCCCAGGAGAGGATGGGGCATTATTATAGAAAGGGGCCCAGTATGGGGTTGGGGGGGTATTATTATAAGAGGGTGCCCAGGAGAGGAAGGAGCCCAGGACGGAGTGGGAGGACATTATTATGAGGGTGCCCAGGAGAGGAGGGGGCATTATTGGAAGGGCCCAGGATGGGTGACAATTACTATATGGGGGAGAATGAGGAATGTTGATTGCTTTATGAGAAGTGGGGATTTTAATCCCTTCACCCCCGGGCGATTTTTCATTTTTGTTTTTTTCTCACCTTCTGAGAGCCATAACTTTATTTTTTTTCCCCATCAGTATTGCCATAGAAGGGCTTATTTTTTTGCGGAACAGTTTGTACTTTTGAATGACCTCATTTATTTTACCATGTAGTGTACTGGAAAACAGGAAAAAAAATCCCAAATGTGGAGAAATTGTGAAAAGAAGGGAATTTTGTTACTTACCGTAAATTCCTTTTCTTCTAGCTCTTATTGGGAGACCCAGACGATTGGGTGTATAGCACTGCCTCCGGAGGCCACACAAAGCAATTACACTAAAAAGTTTAAGGCCCCTCCCCTTCTGGCTATACACCCCCAGTGGGATCACTGGCTCACCAGTTTTAGTGCAAAAGCAAGAAGGAGGAAAGCCAATAACTGGTTTAAACAAATTCACTCCGAGAAACATCGGAGAACTGAAAACCGTTCAACATGAACAACATGTGTACCCGCAAACAAACCAAAAATCCCGAAGGACAACAGGGCGGGTGCTGGGTCTCCCAATAAGAGCTAGAAGAAAAGGAATTTACGGTAAGTAACAAAATTCCCTTCTTCTTCGGCGCTCTATTGGGAGACCCAGACGATTGGGACGTCCAAAAGCTGTCCCTGGGTGGGTAAAGAAATACCTCATGTTAGAGCTGCAAGACAGCCCTCCCCTACGGGGAGGCAACTGCCGCCTGCAGGACTTTTCTACCTAGGCTGGCGTCCGCCGAAGCATAGGTATGCACCTGATAATGTTTGGTGAAAGTGTGCAGACTCGACCAGGTAGCTGCCTGGCACACCTGTTGAGCCGTAGCCTGGTGTCGCAATGCCCAGGACGCACCCACGGCTCTGGTAGAATGGGCCTTTAGCCCTGACGGAACCTGAAGCCCCGCAGAACGGTAGGCTTCAAGAATTGGTTCTTTGATCCATCGAGCCAGGGTGGCCTTAGAAGCCTGCGACCCCTTGCGCTTACCAGCGACAAGGACAAAGAGTGCATCCGAACGGCGCAGGGGCGCTGTGCGGGAAATGTAGATTCTGAGTGCTCTCACCAGATCTAACAAATGTAAATCCTTCTCATACCGATGAACTGCATGAGGACAAAACGAAGGCAAAGAGATATCCTGATTAAGATGAAAAGAGGATACCACCTTCGGGAGAAACTCCTGAATGGGGCGCAGCACTACCTTGTCCTGGTGGAAGACCAGGAAGGGAGCCTTGGATGACAGCGCTGCCAGCTCAGACACTCTCCGAAGAGATGTGATCGCTACCAGAAAAGCCACTTTCTGTGATAGCCTAGAAAGTGAAACCTCCCTCAGAGGCTCGAAGGGCGGCTTCTGGAGGGCAACTAGTACCCTGTTCAGATCCCATGGATCTAACGGTCGCTTGTACGGGGGTACGATATGACAAACCCCCTGCAGGAACGTGCGCACCTTGGAAAGTCGAGCTAGACGCTTCTGAAAAAAGACAGATAGCGCCGAGACTTGCCCTTTAAGGGAGCCGAGCGACAAACCTTTTTCTAACCCAGATTGGAGGAAAGAAAGAAGGATAGGTAATGCAAATGGCCAGGGAGACACTCCCTGAGCAGAGCACCAGGATAAGAATATCCTCCACGTTCTGTGGTAGATCTTAGCAGGCGTGGGCTTCCTAGCCTGTCTCATGGTGGCAACGACCCCTTGGGATAAGCCTGAAGACTCTAGGATCCAGGACTCAATGGCCACGCAGTCAGGTTGAGGGCCGCAGAATTCCGATGGAAAAACGGCCCTTGGGACAGTAAGTCTGGTCGGTCTGGCAGCGCCCACGGTTGGCCGACCGTGAGATGCCACAGATCCGGATACCACGCCCTCCTCGGCCAGTCTGGAGCGACGAGTATGACGCGGCTGCAGTCGGATCTGATCTTGCGTAGCACTCTGGGCAAGAGTGCCAGAGGTGGAAACACATAAGGGAGCCGGAACTGCGACCAATCTTGCACTAGGGCGTCTGCTGCTAGAGCTCTTTGATCGCGAGACCGTGCCATGAAGGTTGGGACCTTGTTGTTGTGCCGAGACGCCATTAGATCGACGTCCGGCCTTCCCCATCGGCGACAGATTTCCTGAAACACGTCCGGGTGAAGGGACCATTCCCCTGCGTCCATGCCCTGGCGACTGAGGAAGTCTGCTTCCCAGTTTTCTACGCCGGGGATGTGAACTGCGGATATGGTGGAGGCCATGGCTTCCACCCACATCATAATGCGCCGGACTTCCTGGAAGGCTTGCCGACTGCGAGTCCCGCCCTGGTGATTGATGTATGCCACCGCTGTGGAGTTGTCCGATTGAATTCGGATCTGCTTCCCTTCCAGCCACTGCTGGAAGGCTAGCAGGGCAAGAAACACCGCTCTGATTTCCAGAACATTGATCTGAATGCTGGACTCCTGCTGAGTCCACGTACCCTGAGCCCTGTGGTGAAGAAACACTGCTCCCCACCCTGACAGACTCGCGTCTGTCGTGACCACCGCCCAGGACGGTGGTAGGAAGGATCTTCCCTGTGATAAGGAGGTGGGAAGAAGCCACCACTGCAGAGAGTCCTTGGCCGTCTGGGAAAGGAAGACTGTCCTGTCCAGGGATTTTGACTTCCCGTCCCATTGGCGGAGAATGTCCCATTGAAGTGGACGCAGATGAAACTGCGCAAACGGAACCGCCTCCATTGCCGCCACCATCTTCCCGAGGAAGTGCATGAGGCGTCTTAAGGAGTGCGACTGACTCTGAAGGAGAGCCTGCACCCCCGTCTGTTGTGACCTCTGCTTGCTCAGCGGAAGCTTCACTATCGCTGAGAGAGTATGAAACTCCATGCCAAGATACGTTAGTGATTGGGTCGGTGACAGATTTGACTTTGGGAAGTTGATGATCCACCCGAACGCCTGGAGAGTCTCCAGTGCAAAATTCAGGCTGAGTTGGCATGCCTCCTGAGAGGGTGCCTTGACCAATAGATCGTCCAAGTAAGGGATCACAGAGTGTCCGTGAGAGTGCAAGACTGCTACCACTGCTGCCATGATCTTGGTGAACACCCGGGGGGCTGTCGCCAGACCAAATGGCAGAGCCACGAACTGAAGATGTTCGTCTCCTATCACGAAGCGCAGAAAGCGTTGGTGCTCCGTAGCAATCGGCACGTGAAGATAAGCATCCTTGATGTCTATTGACGCTAGGAAATCTCCTTGGGACATTGAGGCAATGACTGAGCGGAGGGATTCCATCCAGAACCGCCTGGCGTTCACATGCTTGTTGAGCAGTTTTAGGTCCAGAACGGGACGGAAGGAGCCGTCCTTTTTTGGAACCACAAAGAGGTTGGAGTAAAATCCTCGGCCCCGTTCCAGAGGGGGGACAGGGATCACGACTCCTTCTGCTCTTAGAGAGTCCACCGCCTGCAGCAGGGCATCTGCTCGGTTGGGGTGTGGGGAGGTTCTGAAGAACCGAAGTGGAGGCCGAGAACTGAACTCGATTCTGTACCCGCGAGACAAAATGTCTGTTACCCACCGGTCCTTGACCTGTGACAGCCAAATGTCGCAAAAGCGGGAGAGCCTGCCACCGACCGAGGATGCGGAGGGAGGAGGCCGAAAGTCATGAGGTAGCCGCCTTGGAAGCGGTTCCTCCATTTGCTTTCCTGGGGCGTGAGTGAGCCCGCCAGGAATCTGAGCTCCCTTGTCCTTTCTGAGTCCCTTTGGACGAGGAGAATTGGGGCTTGCCCGAGCCTCGAAAGGACCGAAACCTCGACTGCCACTTTTTCTGTTGAGGTTTACTTGCTCTGGGCTGTGGCAAGGAAGAGTCCTTACCCTTGGACTGTTTTATGATTTCAGCCAATGGCTCACCAAACAGTCTGTCTCTAGATAATGGCAAGCTGGTTAAGCATTTTTTGGAACCAGCATCTGCTTTCCAGTCCTTTAACCATAAGGCTCTGCGCAAAACCACAGAATTGGCGGCCGCCATAGAGGTACGGCTCGTAGACTCTAGGACAGCATTGATAGCATAGGTCGCAAACGCAGACATTTGCGAAGTTAGGGACGCCACCTGTGGTACTGCTGGATGCATGATAGCATCCACCTGTGCTAAACCCGCTGAAATAGCCTGTAGTGCCCACACGGCCGCGAATGCTGGAGCAAACGACGCGCCGATAGCTTCATAGACAGATTTCAACCAAAGGTCCATCTGTCTGTCATTGGCATCTTTAAGTGAAGCGCCATCTTCTACTGCGACTATGGATCTAGCCGCCAGCTTGGAAATTGGGGGATCCACCTTTGGGCACTGGGTCCAGCGTTTGGCCACTTCAGGGGGAAAAGGATAACGGGTATCCTTAGAACGTTTAGAGAAACGCTTGTCTGGATGAGCGTCGTGCTTTTGGATTGATTCTCTGAAGTCAGAGTGGTCCAAAAAAGCACTTAATTTACGCTTGGGATACAGGAAATGGAACTTCTCCTGCTGTGCAGCTGCCTCCTCTGCAGAAGGGGCTGGGGGGGAAATATCCAACAGTCTATTAATCGCCGATATAAGGTCATTAACCATGGCGTCACCATCAGGGGCATCCAGATTGAGAGGGGCCTCAGGATTAGACTCCTGATCACCGTCCTCAGTCTCATCACAGAGAGACTCTTCTCGCTGAGACCCTGAGCAGTGTGATGACGTCGAGGGTCTTTCCCAGCGAGCACGCTTAGGCTGCCTGGGACTGTCATCTGAGTCAGAGACTTCAGCCTGTGATGCTTGAGACCCCCTTGAAGTACGGATTAGTTCCAACTGAGGGGGACCAGTGAGCATAGCCACAGCGGTGTCCATAGTCTGAGGAACTGGCCTGGCCTGCAAGGTCTCCAGGATCCTTGTCATAGCCTCAGACATTTTATCAGCAAACACTGCAAAGTCTGTCCCCGTCACCGGGGCAGGGTTCACAGGCGTCTCTGCCTGGGCTACCACCACAATAGGCTCTGGCTGGCGAAGTGCCACTGGGACTGAACATTGCACACAATGTGAATCATTGGAGCCTGCTGATAGATTAGCCCCACATGCAGTACAAACAGTGTACACAGCCCGTGCCTTGGCAGCCTTGCGTTTTGCGGATGACATGTTGCTGCGTCCTCAGAGCAGTACAGAGTGTCCAGACAGAAGCGACCTTACAGTGCACTATATAAATATATATATATATATATATATATATATATGGTACCAATAAAGAAGTACACTAATATATCACTGAGGCACTAGTGGGGCCTGCACTACTGTGCAGCTTACCACCCGCTTAGGAGCGGTGTGTGGTCGCCAGAAATCCCTCTAGTCTGGGTCTCCCAGAGCCTGCTGCCTCCTTCCAGCCAGATCGCATGTGTAATGGCTGCCGGCGTCCTTGTGGAGAGGGGGGGCGGGCCCTGGGCGTACACCGACGAAGAGCGGGAAGTCTGCTTCCCCTTGTGCCTAGTGAGAGGGCTGGAGCATGTAAATAAGGCTCCAGCCCTCGGCGCAGCCATTGAGCAGCGTCTCTCCCCTACCCTGATTGACAGGGTGGGGGCGGGAACGAAGCGGCGCTAGGCCGCAGAAGCCGGGGGCTAAAGTTAAAAACGCCGCCGCCGTACAAGCGCGGTCGGCGCCAAGCCCCCGGCGCACTACAAGTCGCAGCTGCGCCGCCGCTCCAGGAGCGGTCGGCGCAGTAGTTCCCAACATACAATCGTCACTCAGCAAAGCTGCAGTGACCTAACCCCCAGCGTACAGCGCCACTGTCCCCGGCGCACTATAACGCTCAGCAAGCCCTGAGAGTGTCCGTGCCTGCCGGGGACACAGAGTACCTGAAGTTGCAGGGCCATGTCCCTGAACGGCACTCCCGCTCCCAATCCAGCAGGTTCTATGGGTCTGTGGATGGAGCCCGGCCCCAGGGCTTGGGGGCCGGCAGGATCCCACTTCCACAGAGCCCCTCAGGGGGATGTGGAAGGAAAACAGCATGTGGGCTCCAGCCTCCGTACCAGCAATAGGTACCTCAACCTTACAAGCACCATCACGGGTGAGAAGGGAGCATGCTGGGGGCCCTATATGGGCCCTCTTTTCTTCCATCCGATAGAGCCAGCAGCTACTGCTGACTACAAACAGTGGAGCTATGCGTGGATGTCTGACCTCCTTCGCACAAAGCAGAAAACTGGTGAGCCAGTGATCCCACTGGGGGTGTATAGCCAGAAGGGGAGGGGCCTTACACTTTTTAGTGTAATTGCTTTGTGTGGCCTCCGGAGGCAGTGCTATACACCCAATCGTCTGGGTCTCCCAATAGAGCGCCGAAGAAAAGGGAAATTCCACAATGGTGTGTGGTGTTTTTTTTTTCTCCTTCCACTTGTTAACTATATAGGAAATCTGATCTAGCAGTATTATTCCCTAGGTCAGTACACATTTGTAGATACCAAACATGTATAATATTAGTTTTTATCTAAATGGTTAAAAAAATTCAGAAGTTTGTTCAAAAAAAGAATTGCGCTTTTGTTGCAATTTTCTGAGACCCGTAGCGTTCTTATTTTTCAGGATCTGGGACCCAGTGATAGTTTATTTTTTGCGCCTTGAGCTTATGTTTTTAATTTATTCCATTTTCAGGCACATGTAATGTTTTCATTGCCTGTAATTGTACCGCCCCGCGAGCTCGGCCGGCCGCCGAGCCGCTCGGATCCGTGCTCGTACGGTGGGTGGCTCGAGCTCCTCACGGACCAGGGGGTCACGTCGCTCTGCAAGGGGGTTGGCGCTACACGTGGGGACTTCGGTGGGGAGTTCCACGGCTGGGGCCGCGGTGGTTGGTAGGGGATTTAAGTTTGTGACGCCGCTCACGGGTTGTGGTGAAGGGATGGACACCACCACTGCCATTGACTAGGCCTCCCGGGGACGGTGTTGCGCAGCTTGGTGTTGACCCCTCTGTGAGTAGGGGAGTGATGGTCCCGGGGGCCCGAGGGAAGGTGCTGAGGCGATGGAGATGGGCGCGTGCTGGGTGCTGGTGTGGTACGGCGCGGTGCGCGGCCCGAAGGCACTGGTGTACTCACTATGACACAGTACACTGGAGTCTCTGGTAAACCAAACGAAGTGATGAACAGTGCCTGCAGCCGGCTGCAGCTTCTCCCTTAACAGGTTGGTGGTTTCCACCTTTCTCCTGCACCTTTATAAAAACGGCAAGACCAGAAGCAGAGCTCGTAGTGTAGCAGCAGGAAGACATCTTACCTATCGCAGCATAGTGTATCCTCCGCTGCCACCAATGGTTTACATCCGGCCAGTATATATAGTCCCTCTCTCTACCCTGTCCCTGGGCTCCCTCCACATATTCACCTCCACTATGCTGCGATAGGTAAGATGTCTTCCTGCTGCTACACTACAAGCTCTGCTTCTGGTCTTGCCGTTTTTATAACACAATGTCCTTATGTTATTGCAGGCATTTCTCTGGTGCTCTCACCATTAGGTATGTTCTTCTTTTTCCCTTTTCCCAACATTAGTCACACATCCTCTTACTTAGGCTATTTCTCTATTCCAGTACAACAAGTCCTCACGCATTGTGTGGTTTACCTAACATACCACGTATGATTGGTTATCATACTACATATACTCAGGTCGCCACTTATTGGTATTTATCCCTTATAACAGACCTATCTATGTTTCAATTTCTCCACCACATCATCACAGATTATCACCTTTGTTATTCATAAAGCAGCATCTATCCATCTCTTCATCTACCTATGTGAGCCCTATCTACACTATATGACAGTATTCTACTGGTATGTATCCAATATTTATGCCCTGTTCTCTTTGCTATTATATCAGCTCTTTATTCCAATTACCTATTCCTCATGAACTATCACTTCTCCTCCTCCCTCTCCCCTTTTTTCACAGTAACATATATTCTTCCATTCCAAAGTGTTCTCCTTGACTACTCACATGTAAGTTATACCATGCTCTATCCTTATTGACATTTTTCCGCCCTTACCAGCTATAGTCCTCTGTATATTATATATCTCTTTCCTTTCTCAGACTTCACTTTAACTTTCTGGCCTCCAAGGTGCTACTAGGAACTTTTCCCTGAACTTCATAAATACGGGTATGTCTCTCAGATCCCTCCCCTTTCCCCTCTTGCTCATTTTTTCCCTTGAGCCTTCCTGTTCTCCCTTCCTTCTTTCTCTTCTTCCGTTTCTTCCCCCTCCTTTCCCCCCTTTTTTTCCTCTCTTCCTTTTCTTTCCCCATCTTTCCTCTCCCCTTCCTTTCTTAATTTACAATTCTCTTATTCTACTCACATCTTATACGGCTGTATATATCCTCACCACTTCTTAACATTCACATTGCGACACCTTCCCCTTCCTTTCACATCTCCCCAATAGGTAATATGTTGTTTTCTCATTTTTTGACACTTGATGCCTTGTCATGATGTAATTGTAAATCATTTCTTGTTTTTTCTTTTTTGTATCATGCATGTCCCAGTACTTATCTGTCCCTGATGAAGGCTCTTGTGCGAGCCGACACGTCGGGCAGTACCGTTTAATTGTGAAAATAAAAATCATCCAAGCATACCATACCTGGATTGTCCAATTTCTCTTGTACTGTGTGCCGGGGTCCTTCCTTACTTTAAACAATATGGGACAACCCATATGATGATGTCATGTCTTTGGAAGCGTCTGATTTATTATTTCTGGTTTATTGGCAACATCTGAGTTAATTAGAGACACATCTGTGGATGTATATTCATATACACCTGAAACACACTGCTTCTTTGTGTAGCATGATGGGAAAGTCAAAAGAAATCAACCAGGATCTCAGGAAGAGAATTATGGACTTGCAGAAGTCTGGTTCATCCTTGGGTGCAATTTCCACATACCTGAAGGTGCCTCGTTCATCTGCACATACAATTATACGCAAGTACAAACAAGATGGGAATGTCCAGCCATCATTCCGCTGAGGAAGGGAACAGGTTCTGTGTACCAAAGATGAACATGCTTTGGACAGACATGTGCATATCAACCCAAGAAGAAAAGCAAAAGACCTTGTGAACATGCTGGTAAGATTGTGTAATTATCCACAGTGAAACGAGTACCGTATTTTTCGGACTATAAAACACACTTTTTTCCCCCCAAATGTTGGTGGAAAGTGGGGGGTGCGTCTTATAGTCTAAATGTAGGGCTGCGGGGAATGAGGGTGCTGCTGTGGAACGGGTCATCGGGGGCACGAGCAGGCTGTAGCAGCCTGCCGTGACCACGTGGGCCCGCTTATTTAATATGCACACCCATCATCTCGCCCATCATCTCTCAGCGCTGAAGCCGGCGCTGACTGGTGGGCGGGGTGATGGGCGGGAAATGGGCGCATATTAAACAGTCTGCCCGCATGATAGGCCCTGGCAACTACAGCCTAGAGTGATCATATGCGGCTGTATTCACTGCTCCCCGCGCATCATCATCAGCGCGGGGTGTAGTGAATCAGTATACTCACCGGCCACGATCCCTGCAGCACCGCGATGTCTTCCTGTCTGTGCCGGCGGCAGCTGTGTGGAGGCTAGCGGTGCGCACAGCAATGATGTCATCGCTGTGCGCACGTGTCCACACGCAGCCACCGCCGGCACAGACAGGAGGACATCGCGGTGCTGCAGGGATCGTGGCCGGCTCCACACTCCAGCGGCGCTGCTACTGACACAGACGGAGGAGGAGCGATGCTGCAGGGAGTTAGGTAAGGTGAGTTTGAACGTTTATTTTTTCTTTTTATGTGCCACAGGATGCGGGCTGTATACCAGGATGGGGGTATATAGCAGGATGAGGGTATATAGCATGATGGGGGTATATTATGAGCAGGATGGGGGTATATTATGAGCAGGATGGGGGTATATTATGAGCAGGATGGGGGTATATTATGAGCAGGATGGGGTATATTATGAGCAGGATGGGGGTTATATGAGCAGGATGGGGGTTTATAAGCAGGATGGGGCTTTATAAGCAAGATGGGAGTATATGAGCAGGATTGGGGTATATGAGCAGGATGGGGGCAATATGAGCAGGATGGGGTATATAAGCAGGATGGCGGTATATAGCAGGATGGAGGTATGTAGCAGGATGGAGGTATATAGCAGGATGGGGCCACATGCCAGGATGGGGTATATAGCAGGATGCGGCCATATGCCAGTATATAGCAGGATGCGGCCATATGCCAGGATGACGGTATATAGCAGGATGTGGGCTATACCAGGGTTAGGGACATATACTGTATATACAAGGCAGTAGGATCATTACTAGAAATGAGCCACCCCCCTAGAGTTCGAGTTCGGTTCGTCGAACGGAGGACAAGTTCGTCGAACGTTCGACGAACCAATTTGAACCCCATTGAAAACAATGGCAGGCAAACACATAAAAACACATTATACATGTACAAATACAGTTAATAAACATTGTCATTAAAATTACAGGTCCCCGTGACGCGTCCTGCACTCTGTCTCCCGCCGCTTTTCCTTCTGATAATCGCTGCGTCCTCCCGGTAACCAGCACTGATGATAGGATCTTCCATGACGTCAAAATAGCATGTGACCAGTCACGTGTCTATTATCTCATTGGCTACAGACTGGTAACATGGCTAGACATCATGCTAGGTCCTGTCAGTGCATCTCTCCGGTACGCGGTGCTCGTTCCAGCATCTCCGTGTACCTGCAAAATGCTCTGGCACATGGTCGGCTTCCCCGTTCCTGCATGTGGGCGCTCTTTACAGAGTCGGCCTACATGCAAGGACTGGCTGCCACAGCCGGTAAATAGCGGCACCGGGAATCACGTGATCGGAGATTGTCGTTGCTATAGTAACGGTGGCAGCTGTGACGTCACCGCTTACAGCCCGCAGCCTCTGCTCACTCACTGAGTGATTAGACTGCAAGGAGCAGCAGCGTCTTCCTCCCATGCAGTGCTGTCTAATGTAGCAGAGCTGCATGGGTTGAAGGAGAAAGAAGACAGAAGAGCAGGATCGTGGAGGGCTGACAGGGAGTAATAAACATGGAGTCTCTAATGTGTCTGTGTATTTATTTCTATTAAAGTATTTTTTCTCTGTGTGGTGTCTTTTTTTTTTTAACCCTTTATTGGAGATTCTTAATGGCCGGGTCAAACTTGCCTGACATTAAGAATCTATGGCTTAATACTAGCTAGTAAAACAAAGCTAGTATTAACCCATTATTACCCAGCATGCCACCTGGCTTCAGGGCTGCTGGAAGAGTTGGATACAGCGCCAGATGATGGCGCTTCTATGAAAGCACCATTTTCTGGGGCGGCTGCTGACTGCAATTCGCAGCAGAGGGGCCTAGAAAGCTCGGGCCAACCTGTGCTACGGATTCCTATCCCCAGCTGCCTAGTTGTACCTGGCTGGACACAAAAATTGGGCGAAGCCCACTTCATATTTTTTTTTAATTATTTCATGAAATTCGTGAAATAATTAAAAAAAAAGGTCTTCCCTATATTTTTGGTTCTCAGCCGGGTACAAATAGGCAGCTGGGGGTTGGGGGCAGCCGTACCTGCCTGCTGTACCTGGCTAGCATACAAAAATATGGCGAAGCCCACGTCATTTTTCCTTTCTCGCCTTTTCATTGGGGGACACAGACAGTGGGTTATATGGTGTCTCCAGGGGAGGCTTGACACTAGGTTTAAAAAAGAGTTAGCTCCTCCTCCCACAGCATATATCCCCAGCTAAGCGGGAACTAGTTCAGTTTTTTTATAGTGTCAGCAGGGAGGCTGACATGTCTGGACTGAGCTCCACCAGAGGTGCCTCAGGCCAGCTTATTTTTACTTTTTATTTTGTTTTTCTTTTCTTATTCATTCTATTTTTGATAGGGGCAATACTAGGGTGCCTTGCCACCCGCGTTCCCCCCGTGTACGGGCAGAGGAAACCTGGCGTGCAAAAGCCGTCAGTCTTTCCTCGCGCCCAAGTGGTCGGGTCTGCGTACCCCTCCAGGCTCCCTGGAAGCACCTCACGGAGGTAGCTCCAGAGTGTTAGGCAGAGCCGAGCATCTGCTAGCCTTGAGCCGAAGATGCGTCCCCGAGATCTCCGCATCCCAGGACCAACGCGTCTTCAGACGGAGCAAGAGCAGGTAGGGAGACGACGTGTACCCGTCCCCTGCATCCAACTGCCGCCGGAGGAGGCGCCGGTGGGGCGATGCAGGCCGTGATCCCGGGGAAGCATCATTAATTTAGCTCCCGGCGTCGGCCTGCATTCTTAGCAACGCCCCCTCCACTGCTCTAGAAGCCGCTCCCTCTAGTGGGCCGTCTCTCCCCTCCATGCTGCCAGAGAACACTGGACGCCATTACACGTGGGGAGCAGACACGGGTGAGATCGCCTCCTTGGCTCTGCAACTCTGCAGCACTATATACCGCTCTGTTCAGCGGTATATCGCTGTCTTCTAGCGGTGTGTGCCTGCTGGCTGGCGGTGTATATCAGCTTTTAGTGGTATATACTGACTGTGCCTGCAGGTATATACTGACTGTTTGGCAGTGTATGCCGCTTTACTATTGGTATATACCAGCTCTGTATAGCAGTCCCTTTTTAATACTGCTACTAGCTCCTCACCCACAGTAGTGTAATACTGCTAGAGGCTCACAGTATAATTGTACGTTTGTTGCTGACATGCGTAAAAACCGCAAGGGTGATAAAGCTTCCCAGGCATCCTCTATGGACCGGTACTATGCTTGTACCACCTGTGGAAGCTTGTTTCCAAATGGTCGAAGCTATCCACTATGCCGGGGCTGCGATGCCCCTACTACAATATCACAACAGACGTTGCCGGACCAGGGGGTCGTGCAATCTGTGGGTTCGGCCCTGGCCGCCATTCAGGCAGCACCCCCGTCTGATGAGGCTATCCCTGCATGGGCTCTTCTGATGTCTAAAAGGTTAGATGACCTGACCGCTCAGATATCCCAGCCTTCCACAGGCTCCCACAGCCTCCCCCCGGCTCAGCTCCCCCAGAGAAGCCCGCCTTCGTCTGGGGTATCATCCCCAGTACGTAAAAAGGCTGTCTCCAAAAGGCGCCATTGCGACCGCTCCGCCTCGTCTGACTCACACGATGGTCAGTCTGACTCAGACTCCGTGACCTTTAGTAGTCACGATTCCTGAGACTCTGACTCTGATTCAGATGTCCCTTCTGAGTCTAGGCATATGGAAGACACTTTAATAGCGGCTGTCAATCACTCTCTGTCGATTTCTGATCAGCCCTCGGACCCGACTTCTCAGTCGGCAATCAAGCGAGCCAAGAAGCCTCCTAAGTCCTTTGCCCAGGATCCGATTTTTCATCAAATCATATCTAAACGGTGGGATCACCCTGATAGGAGGTTTAACAAAAAATCCTGCTCTTCATTCGCTTATCCCTTTCCTCCGGAAATGGTTAAGCCCTGGTTGGTACCCCCCGTTGTGGATCCGCCAGTATCCAGACTGGCTAAACACACGGTTATGTCTGTTTCAGACAACGCGTCTCTCAAGGACTCGTCCTACCGCGCAGTTGAGGCTGCGGTCAAATCTATTTTCCAGGCTTCGGGCTCCTCTCTGCGCCCCCTGTTTGCCATGACATGGGTGGCAAAAGCTATGAGCGTGTGGAGTAGGAACCTCCGCAAGTTGCTTCGCCCTTGCAATATTCCTCCGGAGGCTCTTGAGATTCTTGATTTGTTCTCTCTCGCCTCTAATTATTTGCTTCACGGCTCCCTAGATGCAGCTAGCTGGTCAGCCCTAACGGCAGCCAATGCTGTCTTCGCCCGCAGGGTTCTGTGGCTAAAAATATGGAATGCGGACAGTGCCTCCAAGAAGTTCCTGTCCACACTTCCCTTCCAGGGTCTTCGTCTATTTGGTGAATCCCTGGACAAGCTCATATCTGAGGCGACAGGTGGTAAAAGTACCATTCTACCACAAAAGCGACCTGTAGCCAGAAATTTCAAAAAGTCTTCTTGGCGCAGGCAGTCCTTTCGGTCTGCCCCACAAAAACCATCGGCCCACGGACCGTCACAACACTCAGATCGAGGATCCGGTCCCTCAAGGGGCTCTTCTTGGCGTTCCTACTCCAAGCAACCTAAACCCAAAGGACCTCGCACTGTACAGGCCCCCTCAGCATGACGCCAGGTATCCCGCAGATCCGACTCCTGTGGGAGGGCGGCTTCTGCTTTTCCGGGATATCTGGCTAGACCACACTCACGATGCTTGGATTCGAGAAATCGTCACCTCAGGTTACAAGATCGATTTCTTTTCCCTGCCGGACAACAGGTTTCTGCGTTCTCGTCTTCCAAAGTCTGAAACACAAAGCCAGGCCTTATTTCAGGCCATAGTCTCTTTACAGAAAGCAAACGTTATCATTCCAGTAACCCTGGAACAGCGCGGCAAAGGTTTCTATTCAAACCTTTTTGTCATTGCCAAAAAAGATGGCTCTGTCCGCCCTATCTTGGACCTCAAACGGCTAAACAAATTCGTACGGATTCAAACTTTCCGAATGGAATCATTGAGAGCAGTACTAGCCGCCATGGAACCTGGAGAATTCCTAGCTTCCATAGACGTTCAAGATGCTTATTTACACATCCCCATATGTGTCTCTCATCAACGGTTCCTTCGCTTTGCCGTAGGACACCGTCACTTCCAATTCAGGGCCCTCCCCTTTGGGCTGGCCACTGCGCCTCGGGTCTTCACAAAGGTCATGGCGGCCGTCATGTCCATTTTACACCCCAGAGGCATCCTGGTTGTTCCCTATTTGGAACTTCTTGTCAAAGGGAGCTCTCCTCACGTTTGCTCAGAAAGCGTGCAGATTTGCCTAGACACGCTGTCAAGGCTAGGGTGGCTTATCAACTTCAACAAGTCATCCCTAATTCCTCATCAGCGCATCACCTTTCTAGGTATGCTGATAGACACGGCCCAGTCCCGGGTTTTTCTTCTAGAAGACAATAAGTCTTCCCTGATCCGGGCCGCTCAATCCCTCCGCTCTCGCCGTCACACATCCCTTCGGAATGGAATGAGAGTGTTAGGCAAGATGGTGGCGGTCATAGAAGCCGTGTCCTTTGCCCAATTCCATCTGCGCCCTCTACAACTGCATCTTCTATCCTCCTGGGACAAGAATCCAGCTTCCCTGGACCGGTCAGTCCGCCTATCTCGGGTTGCGCTCAGCTCCCTCGTCTGGTGGACTCAAGCCTCATCCCTATCTCAAGGGAAGTCCTTCCGCCCGGTCCACTGGCAAGTAGTCACGACGGATGCCAGCCTGATAGGCTGGGGGGCGGTGTTTCTCCACCACACTGTTCACGGACGCTGGTCTCCTTCCGAGCGCTCCCTGCACATCAATGTTCTGGAGATCAGAGACATATTTTTGGCCCTTCAGAATTTTCAACCCCTACTATTGGGCCTCCCTGTTCAGATCCAGTCAGACAATGCCACGGCCGTGGATTACATCAACCGTCAGGGAGGAACTCGCAGCAAGGCAGCGATGGGGGAGGTATCCAGGATTCTTCTTTGGGCAGAGAAGCACATCCCCATTATTTCAGCCGTCCATATCCCAGGGGTAGACAACTGGGCCGCAGATTTTCTCAGCAGGCAAGGGCTAGCGGCAGGGGAATGGTCCCTCCACGAAGAAGTGTTCCATCAGATCACTCTTCGCTGGGGACTCCCGGATGTGGACCTCATGCCGTCTCGAATGAATGCCAAAATACGTCCCTTCATATCTCGGTCGAGAGACCCGCTAGCGCTCGGCTCCAACGCCCTAGTCTTTCCATGGTCACAGTTTCGCCTGCCCTACATCTTCCCTCCGTTTCCTCTCATTCCGAGAGTAATCAAGAAAATCAAAGCGGAGGGAATCCCGGTGATCCTCGTGGCCCCGGACTGGCCCAGGAGAGCCTGGTACCCAGAGCTCCTCCAACTTCTCAGCGACAGTCCCTGGCGTCTTCCCGACCGCCTGGATCTTCTGTCGCAAGGTCCAATATTCCACCAGAATACAGCACAGCTGCATTTGACGGCGTGGCGCTTGAGTCCCTGATTCTAGCCAAATCGGGTCTTTCTTCCAGGGTAGTTCATACCATGCTTAATGCTCGGAAGCCTTCCTCCACCAGCATTTACCACAGGACCTGGAAGACCTATCTTTCCTGGTGTGACCGTCATAATTGGTCGCCCCTGACCTTTTCAATCCCTACTGTTCTTGCTTTTCTGCAAGACGGTCTGGACTCGGGTCTTGCTCTCAGTACCCTTAAAGGACAAGTTTCTGCCTTTTCGTTTTTTTTCCAGAAGCAGCTGGCTTCTCGCCCTCAGGTCCGTACCTTTCTTCAAGGGGTAGCGCATTTGGTCCCTCCTTATCGCCACCCCTTAGATCCCTGGGATCTGAATCTGGTTCTGGGAGCTCTTCAGCTTCCTCCTTTCGAACCTCTGAGAGAAATCTCTCTTCAGCGACTATCTTGGAAAGTGGCCTTTTTAGTCGCTATTACCTCTATCAGGCGAGTGTCCGAACTGGCAGCTCTTTCCTGTCGCTCACCTTATCTGGTATTCCATCATGATAAGGTGGTCCTTCGGCCTTCCCTCGCCTTCCTTCCGAAGGTCGTATCCTCTTTCCACCTGAACAAGGACATTGTGTTGCCGTCATTCTGCCCAGCCCCGGTCCACTCCTTTGAAAAAGCCCTTCACACTCTCGATCTTGTCAGGGCTCTGCGGACCTACATTTCCAGAACAGCGCCGTTGCGCAAGTCCGATGCCCTTGTAACGCCCTGGCAAAGCCAGGTTGTCACAGAAAGAGTTAATTCTCCTTGGTAATCTGATCCCACACCGATGCAGCAGGACAAACCACAGCCCCCAGGGTAAGAGAAAAGCAGAGCAGAGGGGAGGGGCTGGAGCAGAGTGTTTGGAGAGACAGAGAGAAGAGAAGCCTGGAGTTGTAGCTCCCAGGCTGAAAAGTGAAGTGTGCTCCGAGAGGGCCGGGACAGGCTGTGAGTGAGGAAGGGGCCAGAGGTAGCCGGGCAGGGTAGTGGCCCCCCGGTACCTGGGTGACCCGGATCACTGCAGGGGAGTGTATTCCCCATTCCCGGCTGAGGAGAAGGAGGAAGAGAGTGGAGAGAAAGGCACCTGGCTGCAGGGAAAGAACAACAGGAGCTGCTGCACCGTGTGTGGGACACTAACACCCCGTACCGAAGGCTGCAGACACCGGCAATTCCTAGTTTACCAGTGACTCTGCGTGGAATACTTGTGAGTACGCCCGTGCCCTCGGGCACCGCACCGCAGCACTGCGCCCTGCTCCCTGCTTACCCCATCACCGGGCCCCGGGACAACCAACCCCCTACCCACGGAGGGGAGAAATAACAACTAAGCTGCTCCCTGTCACCGCTCCCGGGATCCCCATAAAGAGCAGCGGTGGTGTCCACAATCACCACAACCGTGGGTGGCGTCACGGACAATCTCCCTTACCAAATCCCCTTTTACTGTGGAGCCTGGGATCACAGACCGGGTCACGCCACCGTGATACCCACAGAAGTGACCCCGTGGCCCGGATCTGAGTACCCCCTGGTCCCCGGGTGACACATTTGGCGTCACGAACAGGATCGAACCCATCCAGTTTCCTGGAGGAAGTGCGCCTTATTCTGGACTGTCAGCGGTGATCCGCTGCAAAAATTTTGAAAGTCGCCATCTTTGCCGCCATTTTGGGAGCGAAAATTTCCCGCCCAGCGCCTTCTTCCCCAAGCGGTGGGCGCGAAAAAGAGGCTCCGCCCCCTCAGAACGCGGGCGGAAGTGAAGCTCCGGAGGACCGGAAGCGAAAGAGAAACTTTAAAAGTTGCTAGAAGGACTGCTCCCGAGTACCAAGGGGGAGCAGTAGGAAGGAACTGCAGTTCATGTGACCGGGACTGTAAAGGCAGGGACGCCAGGACTTTGCCTAATTCCGTTCCTGGACAAGCAGTAGCCGCGACCCCGATGACATCTTACCCGGCTCCGGCAGTCCGCTCAGCCGCCACGGTGATGACGTTGGCTCCGGCAGTCCGCCCGGCCGCAACGGAGGTGGCACCCGATTGGAAGTCTGCCCCATATGTGGCGCCAGCCGCGCCCAGGTACCCCGTCACGGCTGTGGAGCAGCCGGAGTGCACCTGCAGAGAGGAGGAGCAGGCCAGTGAGAGATGGAGCCCTTGGCAGTTAGCGAGGCCGGTTGTAGCCGGCGCCGAGGGCATCCAGGTGGGCCTGGCTTCTGAGCAGGAGGCAGAGCACGGAACCCGTGCCCCGTACTGGGAGTGGCGGCAGCAGCAGTGGTAGCGGAGCATGGACGGCTACCCACAAGTTAAAAAGTTGACTGTTTTATGGACTGTCACCCCTGTTGAACGCCCTCAGGTTCAGGAGGAGGCCATCTGCTCCGCAGGTGCGGGGTGGCAGAACAGGTTAAAGTTTTAGAAAACGTACCTCCCGATGTGGGAAGATGTATGATTGTAATGTGTTTATTTATCCTTTTTCCAGTTTTTATAAATGTTGGTGCCTAGACGGCCCGAGGACGGGCCGTGTTTTACCAAGGGGGTGTGTGACGCCCTGGCAAAGCCAGGTTGTCACAGAAAGAGTTAATCCTCCTTGGTAATCTGATCCCACACCGATGCAGCAGGACAAACCACAGCCCCCAGGGTAAGAGAAAAGCAGAGCAGAGGGGAGGGGCTGGAGCAGAGTGTTTGGAGAGACAGAGAGAAGAGAAGCATGGAGTTGTAGCTCCCAGGCTGAAAAGTGAAGCGTGCTCCGAGAGGGCCGGGACAGGCTGTGAGTGAGGAAGGGGCCAGAGGTAGCCGGGCAGGGTAGTGGCCCCCGGTACCTGGGTGACCCGGATCACTGCAGGGGAGTGTATTCCCCGTTCCCGGCTGAGGAGAAGGAGGAAGAGAGTGGAGAGAAAGGCACCTGGCTGCAGGGGTAGAACAACAGGAGCTGCTGCACCGTGTGTGGGACACTAACACCCCGTACCGAAGGCTGCGGACACCGGCAATTCCTATTTTACCAGTGACTCTGTGTGGAATACTTGTGAGTACGCCCGTGCCCTCGGGCACCACACCGCAGCACTGCGCCCTGCTCCCTGCTTACCCCATCACCGGGCCCCGGGACAACCAACCCCCTACCCACGGAGGGGAGAAATAACAACTAAGCTGCTCCCTGTCACCGCTCCCGGGATCCCCATAAAGAGCAGCGGTGGTGTCCACAATCACCTCAACCGTGGGTGGCGTCACGGACAATCTCCCTTACCAAATCCCCTTTTACTGTGGAGCCTGGGATCACAGACCGGGTCACGCCACCGTGATACCCACAGAAGTGACCCCGTGGCCCGGATCTGAGTACCCCCTGGTCCCCGGGCGACACATTCTCTTCGTCCTCCCAGTAGGACACAAAAAGGGCAACCCGGCGTCTAAATCCACGATTTCTCGATGGATCAGGACTGCCATCTGTGAGGCATACAAAGCACGAGGTGCCATTCCTTCTCAATCTGTGTGGGCCCACTCTACACGAGCAGTGGGTGCCTCCTGGGCTATCCGCCATCAGGCTTCGGCGGCCCAACTTTGCAAGGCCGCTACCTGGTCCAGTGTGCACACGTTCACAAAATTCTACAGAGTGCATACGCATGCCTCCGCGGATGCTGCTCTTGGAAGACAAGTCCTTCAGGCGGCAGTGGCCCATTTATAAGTGGCCACTGCTCAGTTCTTGACAGTGTTTTGATATGAGTTCACTGCAGTTGCAGTTGTTAGTCAGCTATTAGTCTGATGCTATACACTGTTAATAGTTCAGTTCCCACCCAGGGACTGCTTTTGGACGTCCCACTGTCTGTGTCCCCCAATGAAAAGGCGAGAAAGGAAAGGACATTTTTGTGTACTCACCGTAAAATGTCTTTCTTGGAGCCTTTCATTGGGGGACACAGCTCCCGCCCTTGTGGTTTTGGTTATCCTTTTCCTACTGCTTTTACACCAAACTGAGCTAGTTCCCGCCTAGCTGGGGTTATATGCTGTGGGAGGAGGAGCTAACTCTTTTTTAAACCTAGTGTCAAGCCTCCCCTGGAGACACCATATAACCCACTGTCTGTGTCCCCCAATGAAAGGCTCCAAGAAAGACATTTTATGGTGAGTACACAAAAATGTCCTTTTTGGGGGGGCAAGAAACTCCTGCATACAGTCCTGGATGGAATATGCTGAGCCTTGTCGTTCTGCAGCTGCTGTCTGCTCTCCTGAATACACTAGTGAATGGAGCATGCTGAGCCTTGTAGTTCTGCTCCCCCTGCCTCTCCCTCCAGCATACAGTACTGGATGGATGATGCTGAGCCTTGTAGTTCTGCAGCTGCTATTTGCTCTCCTCCATACAGACAGACAGCAGACAGCAGCTGCAGAACTACAAGGCTCAGCATACTCCATCCAGGACTGTATGCAGGATTGCACCAGGGCAATTCGGGATCAGCGGGGTAGAGTCCCGGAACTGTCACATCTAATGGATGCGGCAATTCCAGGCGGCTGCTTGGTGATATTGTAAGGGTGGTGGGCTCCCCATAACGTGGCGCTCTCCATCCTGACAATACCAGCCTCCAGCCGTGTGGCTTTATCCTGGCTGGTATCAAAATTGATGGGAACTGCCTTTTTTTTTTTTAATTAATTCTTTATTTTACTGCACGATATAGACCCGCCCACCAGCGGATGTGATTGGTTGTAGTGAGACAGCTGTCACTCATCGTGGGGGCGTGTCTGACTGCAACCAATCATGGGCGCCGGTGGGCGGGGAAGACACGGAATACCTGATTGAATAATGAAGCAGCAGCCATTTTCAAAAGAGGAAAAGCCGCCAGGGATTTGTGACAGCCGTGCAACAAGGCGCCCGTGATTGGTGAGTAGGAAAGATGGATTGTGCTGGGGACGCAGGACGCATGCAGATACGCAACGTGCGCACGTACTTAGTGTGAAAAGCCACGCTTTTGGTGATCAAACCGTTCTCGAATGTAAGGGGCACTTTGCACACTGCGACATCGCAGGCCGATGCTGCGATGCCGAGTGCGATAGTCCCCGCCCCCGTCGCAGCAGCGATATGTGGTGATAGCTGGCGTAGCGAAAATTAACGCTACGCCAGCTTCACACACACACTCACCTGCCGTGCGACGTCCCTGTGGCCGGCGACCCGCCTCCTTGTTAAGGGGGCGGGTCGTGCGGCGTCACTGCGACGTCACACGGCAGGCGGCCAATCGGAGCGGAGGGGCGGAGATGAGCAGGATGTAAACATCCTGCCCACCTCCTTCCTTCCGCATATCCTACGGAAGCCGCGGTGACGCCGGTAGGAGATGTTCCTCGCTCCTGCGGCTTCACACACAGCGATGTGTGCTGCCGCAGGAGCGAGGAACAACATCGGACCGTCGCATCAGCGTAATTATGAATTACGCCGACGCTGCACCGATGATACGATTACGACGCTTTTGCGCTCGTTAATCGTATCATCTAGGCTTTACACACTGCGATGTCGCATGCGATGCTGGATGTGCGTAACTTTCAATTTGACCCCACCGACATCGCACCTGCGATGTCGCAGTGTGCAAAGTGCCCCTAACTCGAACTGCCGAACTTTTAGCAAATCGTTCGAGTTCGTCGAACGACTCGAACACCCCCCCAAAATCACTCGAATATGAAATTGGAGAACCATTCGACTCGGACATCGCTCAACTCTAATCATTACCAGGTTGGGGTACCTTAGTAGAGAATTTGGGGACATTAACCCCGTAACAGTGTCAACAGCAGATCCTCGCCCCATAACAGTGTGTCATGACCACATTTCTTGCTTAAAATTTTATTTTCCTATTTTCCTCCTCTAAAACCAGGGTGCGTCTTATGGTCCGGTGCATCTTATAGTCCGAAAAATACGGTACTGTATCAACATGGGCTGAAAAGCCACTCTGCCAGGAAAAAGCCATTACTCAAAAAAAACATAAGAAAGACAGATTAATGTTTGCAAATGCACAAAGGAACAAAAACAGTACATTTTGGAGACATGCCCTGTGGTCAGATGAAACTAAAATTGAACTGTTTGGCCATAATAACCATCGCTACATTTGGAGGAAAAAGGGAAAAGCTTTGAAGCCTAAGAACACCATCCCAATTGTGAAACATGGGGGTGGCAGCATCATATTGGGGGTTGTTTTGCTGTAGGAGAGACTGGTGCACTTCACAAAATAGATGGCATCATGAGGAAAGATTATGTGGCAACACAGATGCAACTTCTGAAGACATCAGCCAGGAACTTAAAGCTTGGACGGAAATGGATCTTCCAAATGGACAATGACCCGAAGCTACTGCCAAACTGGTTACAAAGTGGCTTAAGGATAACAAAGGCAATGTTATGGAGCGGCCATCACAAAGGCCTGATTGCTGATGTATGTAAAGCACTATGGAATTAATTGCGCTATATAAGTGAATAAATATTCTATATTATCTCAATCCTATTGAAAATTTATGAATTTATGAGCAAAACTGAAAAGGCCGGTGTAAGCAAGGTAACCAAACATGGCTCAGTTACACCAGTTCTCACAGGAGGAATGGGCCCACATTCCTACCAACTATTGTGAGAAGCTTGTGGTAGGAGATCTAAAACTTTTGACCCAAGTTATACAATTTAAGGGCAATTTTACCAAATACTAATGAAATGTCTGTAAACTTCTGAATTTTCAAAAAGTAATAAAAATGCCTTAAAACAGAGGTCTCAAACACGCGGGCCACATGAGGCCCCTTTGGCTGCTGGCCCGCAGATCCCGTGACAATCACGGCTCTATGCTGGGGGTCGGCACCAGCAGGACTTTACTGCATTTGAATCCATTTGCGGTGCTGCGCAGAGGAGCTGTCAGCTCTATTCCAGTTGCTGCTGCCTGGCAATTACATGCAAGGAGGTGACGTCATACAGCAATGTCACTTCCTTGCATCTGATTGGCAGGCCGCAGCCATTGGTATAGTCCAGACACAGCTCCTCTGCGCGGCACCACAAATTGATTCAAATGCAGTAAAGTCCTGCCAGCGCTGACCATCAGCATAGAGCCACGATCGTCACTGGGTCTGTGGGCCGCGATCATCACAGGCTGCAACAAGCAGGTAAGGTACGTGCTCAAGATCAGGACCCGCTGCGTCCTGGACGTGGCGGGTCCTGACCTGCAGGGCTGCAAGTCTCCTCCTTAGGAGACCACAGCTGCCTGTGCCCGCGATGAGGGTTTGGAGCGCTGCGGTCTCCTCGCTGTGTTTTGCCTAGGGAGGACACTTCTGACTCCGCAGCATAAATTTACATGCTGCGGCCTCTGCAAGCCGCACCGCAGGTCCATTTTCACTGCTGGCCGTACACGCACAGCAGGCATAGGGTTTTTAGAAATCCTATCCACTATGCTTGTACTGTACATAGCAGGGTTTTGGACGCAGCTGAAGCATGCTGCATCCAAAACTCTGCAAATACTGATCGTGGGCTCGGAGCCTGATAAGAGGGAACAGAGGAAAGGTGAGGAGATTTTATTTTTTTTGCGTATTATTAAACAATGGGCAGAATACTATAGGGATGGCCACAATACTACAGAGCACAATACTACAAGGATGGGCAGAATACTACAGGGATGGCCACAATACTACAGAGCAGAATACTACAAGGATGAGCAGAATACTACAGGGATGGCCACAATACTACAGGGATGGCCACAATACTACAGAACACAATACTACAAAGATAAGCTGAATATTACAGGGCACAATACTACAGGGATGGCCACAATACTACAGAGCACAATACTACAAAGATAAGCTGAATATTACAGGGCACAATACTACAGGGATGGCCACAATACTACAGAGCACAATACTACAAAGATAAGCTGAATATTACAGGGCACAATACTACAAGGATGGCTACAATACTACAGAGCACAATACTACAGGGATGGCCACAATACTACAAGGATGGGCACAATACTACAGGGTACAATTACAAGGATGGGCACAATACTACAGAGCACAATACTACAAGGATGGGCACAATACTACAGGGATGGCCACAATACTACAAGGATGGGCACAATACTACAAGGTACAAGGATGGGCACAATATTACTGGGCACAATACTACAGGGCACAAGGATGGGCACAATACTACAGGGTACTATACTACTGAGCACATACCAGAAGGATGGGCAGAATACTACTGGGCACAATACCACAAGCATGAGCACCTTACTACAGGGGACACGGATGGTGACATTACTGCAACCATGGGCACATTACTACAAGATGTTGGCTAAGATTACTATATGAAGAAGGTGATAAAATGTAAAAAAAAAATTCAAATAAACGTAAGGCATATACTAGGTAAAAGATACAGTCGACTTGGAGTATCGGACACCAGAAGTGAGTGGGCGTGACCTGCCAGAATTAGTAGGCTGGAGCGGAGATAGTGGGCATGACCGACCGCCGGACTTAGCTAACATTTTTTAAGTCCATGTAGTCTTGGAGTTCTCAAAATAGAAGTGGGACTCTGGGGCCAAGCCACCTCCTGCTTAATGAAAGCTTGTCATGGGTTGCATGCCAGGCTATGCCCACCAAGACGAGCATCACACCGACCAACTAAGTCGCAAGTATTCCACTTTATGCAAGGGGGGCTTCGCGCCCCCCCCCAACCCTACCCCCCCGGCTGCATCACCCATACCACTGTTTCTATTGTATAGAACTCCATGACTATGTGGACTTAAAAATTGTTTATTAAGTCCGGCCGGTCATGCCCACTATCTCTGCTCCCGTCCACTGTTTCCGGTTGGTCACGTCCACTCACTTCCAGTCCCTGAGACTAGAGGTATGTAAAAAATACAGTGACTTTTCTGTGCAGATTTAATAAATGGAAAATTTGCTGCTTATTACCTCACAGTATATTTATAGTCATATTATACGGTTACTGTAGCATCTTTTATTGCATCATCATAATGGTCTGCTCTGCAGCACACATTCCTCTATGGTGGAGGAATTAATTTTATACTAAAGGCTCCCATACACATTAGAGTAAAATTTGCCGATATTGGTTGGAATAATCAATAGTTTAACTCCTTCACGACCATTGATGTAACTATACATCATGAGAGGGAAGTTGTTCTTGACCAAGAACATATAGGTATGTCATGGCGATTGCTGGGGGTGAACGAGCTGTGCCTGGCGCAATTGCCAGGGACTCTGGTTTTCCAACAGCCGAGCTCCGCCCCCCACAGCTAGAGATAGTGCCTGCACCGTCCTTGGCTGTTTAAACTCATAAATGCCGCAAACGATATAGTGGCATTTAGGGGTTTGGGGAGGGATTGTTTTCCCTCTCCCATCTGATGAGTGCCCCCGCAATGTAATTGTGAGGGCCTGATTGTCGCCATGGTGACCTGAGATCGTCATAACGACCTCCGGGTGACCAGACTATGGAAAACCTCAGTGATCATGCCTGCAGCATAATCCCTGAAGCTTCTCACAGTGCAGCGGTGATACCTGCAGTGTACAGCAATGATCTGTCATTGCAATACAGTGCATCTGCGATCAGAGCAGTGAAAGTAAAAAGTAAAAAAAAAAGTTAAAATATATATAATAAAACAAAAACAGAAATAAAAACAAATCAACATTTTTTTTTCTCCCAATATATAGTTTTTTGTATTTTTTCCTTCCCATGACAGCACCAAACATGAGAGAGTGTATCCAACCCCAGGAACAGGAAACCTTTCTAAAAATAAAAGGGGCGGCACCTCTCCAAATCCCCAGTGTGGTTTCCTGTTCCTGGAAGAGGATACCGGAGTTTATTTGGGAAAACTTCTCCTGAGGATTGGCTCTCGGCGGGCCAGGAGGTCCTGGGGATCCAGGTGTCACAGGGGCTGCACTGGTCACATGAGGCGGTTCCCTTCCTCCATGCCTGACATCGCATGAACTAGGAGGTTCCCTGGGCCCCAATTGGCCTGCCAGTTCCAGGGGTTGCTGAGAAGGTTTTGGGTCCTGGCCAGGGTCTGTCTCTATGTGCGGCATCTGGAGCAGTGACACTGCGGACACTTCACGATTCAGAAAGCAGAGCCGCATTCGCCATCACACCCCAGGGAGAGCTTACAGCAAACTTCTTGGCCGATGCCTCGTTAGATGAGGTAAGGTCCGATGCCTCGGTAGATGGGGTAAGGTTAGCCGCTTGTGCTTGTACCCTTTCCAACTCCAGTAGGCGTGTGTTATGGCTAAAGAACTGGAATGCTGATTTTCAGTCCAAAGTGAAAGTATGCGCAGTACCATGCCAAGGAGACTCTGTTTGGATCAGCCCAAGACGACATCCTAGAGAAGGCAGGAGACAAGAAACGTGTGTGTTCCCCCTCTGGATACAGGTTCAGAGATTCCTTTCAGACCTCAGGGAGGAAGGTAGGGCCAAAAGGAGAGCAATATTAGGGGGTGCCCTTGGGGAAGAGATAAGGTCCAAAACAAGGGTTTTTTGTTCAACAGACCCTCCTATAAGGGATTTCCCAAGGGGCAATGACACCAGGTCTCTGGTGGGAGGAAGACTGAAGCAAGTTTATCCCCAGTGGGCTGATGTTCCTGCCTCTGCTCTGTTTGGATGTTAAAAACCATATCCCTTGGTCTAAGGCTAACTTTTTCTTCCCTCCCGCCTCAATGAGTAATAACTTCCCGAGTAGCCCCAAAAATCAGAGGGTTCTAGAGTAGGAAGTCCTTTCATTATTAGGGAAAAAGGTATTGATCAGGGTGCCGGAGTTAGAAATGGGAACCGGGTTTTACTTCAACCTATTTCTAATAAAAAACACCCGATGAGTCCTTCATGACCATCTTCAATCTAAGATCTCTGAATTACTACATGGAAGTGGAAAGATTTATGATGGAGACCCTCAAGTCAGCAGTGGGACTACTTTTGTTAGATGGCATTAATAGACCTGACGGACGCATACTACTATGTCCTGATCCACAAAGACCTCCAAAAATATGAGGCTGGCAGTGAGAATCGAGGTGAAATTGACTCACTTCAATACCAGTGCTTCCCATTTAACATTTCAATAGCTCCAAGAGTATTCACCAAAATTGTGGTGGAGATGGCATCCTATTTAAAAAAAAAAAAAAAAGAGACATTTTAATAGTCCCATACCTTGACAAATTTTTGGTTGTGGGTAGGTCAGAAAGGGATTGTTCAGCAGCCGTCAGTCCTCAGTCCTCTCAGAACTAGGATGGTTGATAAGTGAGGCAAAGTCAAGGAAAGACCCTGCTCAGATTCAGTTATTTTTGGGCATCAGTTTGGACTCAGTGGGGCAGTATTGCTTTCTCTCACTGGAAAAAATATTAAAAATAAAACAGAAAATGCTATCAGCTCAAAGGTGGTCAGAAATGTTACTAAGACTAGCAATGTCTTTATTAGGGTCCCTAACGTCTATGATACCCGCGATCTAGTGGCCTCAGTTCCACACAAGAAGCATTCAGGGACAGGTTTTCTCCATTCAGAGCTGGACTTAGAACACACGTTCCAGCTATCACAAAAAGTCCTAAGATCACTGGATTGGTGACGGGACAAACTGAATCTGGGGAAAAGGGTTCCTGGGAACGCTGAAGAGCCGGTAGTTATCACCGCAAACGTCAGTCCGGTGGGTAAAGGAGCCCGATAAAGGGCCACTACTTTGATATTCAGAAATGTTTCCTGTTGCGCATACACTCTCTCACATATGGTGCTGTCATGGTCTGGAAAATCCAGTTACTGGTAACTAATTATCATATATTTTTTTTTTTACACAAATATATTTGGTACTGCGGAATCCCTAACAACCTGCTCTATAAAACTGTCACACTAGTTAACTCCTTCAGTGAACCCCGTAAAAAAAAAATATTAAAAAGCATAGCAAAACTGTCTTTTCATTATACAGCTGACAAAAAAGTGGTATAAAACGTGATTGAAAAGTCACATACAGCTCCAGCCGCCAAAAAAAGCTATAGCTCTCAGAATACAGCAATGCAAAAACTGTTTTTCTTTTTCTATCAAATAGTTTTTATTTTTATGGTGTTAAAGCGACAAAACATAACAAAAAAAAAACTATATAAATGTGGTATCACTGTAATTGCACTCACTCGAAAAATAAAGTTGTCTTATCGCTTTAACTGCACTGTGAACAGCGTAAAAAAACCCAATTCCTTTATTGCTGTTTCTTCTTGATTCTGCCTCACAAAAAGTGGCATAGAAAGCGATCAAAAAATATTATGTAGCCCAAAATGGTAGCAATAAAAATTCCAACTCCTCTCGCAAAAAACAAGCCTTCACATGACTCTTGGCAGAAAACTAAAAAACTATAATTTTCACAATTCAGTAATGTGATAGTAGCCAAACCTAAAATAACTACTGTATTTTTCGGATTATAAGACGCACTTTTCCTCTCAAAAATTTGGGAGGAAAATGAGGGGTGCATCTTAAAATCCGAATGTAGCTGCCGGTCCTGGTCAGTACGGCTCTGTTGTGTGCATCAGGCGGCGCCACTCTGTTCGGCTCGGCGCGTGGCTGCTCTGTTCTGCTCGGCATGCGGCTGCTCTGGTCTGCTAGGCTCGGCGCGCGGCTGCTCTGGTCTGCTCGGCGCGTGGCTGCTCTGGTCTGCTCGGCGCGCTGCTGCTCTGCTCTGTACACAGCTGCTCTGTTCTGCACGGTGCGTGGCTGCTCTGGTCTGCTCGGCTCGGTGCGCGGCTGCTCTGGTCTGCTCGGCTCGGAGAGCGGATGCTCTGGTCTGCTCGGCGCGCGGCTGCTCTGGTCTGCTCGGCGCGCGGGTGCTCTGTGCAGCAGGCGGTCATTCTGTAGATGTTCGTGGTCAGGGATTCAAATAATTGCACCTAGAGTCAGCGCCTGCGCAGATGGAGCTCTCAGCTCAAGCTGTCATCTGCGCATGCGCCGACTCTCGCTGCCATTATTTGAAGCCCTCACCGTGGACTGCCGACATCTTCAGAATGCCCCCCTGCACAGAGCAGAGCGGTATCACCGGCCCCGCACAGAGCAGAGACCGCAGTGAGTTTCTGGGCCTCCCTCTGTACCATTGTCAGCATCACAGTACTCCAGTACCGCCCCTGCCTTCTGTGACTCCCGCTCCGCTGCTGCCCCCTCTCCCTGGTAAGACACCACCAGATTATATAATGGACCCCAATTTTTTTTTCACCTTTTTTTTTCTCCAAATTTGGGGTGCGCCTTATATTCTGGTGCGTCTTATAAAACGAAAAATACGGTATATAAATTTGAGATCGCTGTAATCCTTCTGAGCAGAGGAATAAAATAAATAAAACCAATTTCAACTGCTATTGGTTTGTTCATTCTTCCTCTCAAAGGCGCAGCTCATGTTTATCCTGATCTCTACGCTGAGCGCTTACACCAGGGATTACATGTAAATGTACGTGCCCATGATCAGGAATAGCTGCGTTTTGGAGGCATCGTATATTCGGTGCATCCAAAATGCTGCACTGTGCACTACAAACACAGTGGATGGAAATTATAGCAGTCCCATGCTCACTGTGCTTTTTTCCTCAGCGTAAAGTAACATGCAGCTCAGCTTCCATATATGACCTGCCTATAATAAGTCAAAGTCCTCCTAAATATTTCATAAATGATCAAATACAATTCACACCAATTTTAACCAAATAAATTGAAAAAACCTGAATGCTAAATATTAATGAATACTACCTATGCAAATATATAGCAAAAATTCAATATACCTTAGAATCTTCCACAATAAATGGTTAACAGACCCCAAATATAAAAAGTATGGAGATTGTCGCTGCTGGTGACTCCCAGGCTGTGGAGGAGAGAAGCCGCCAGACACTGCCGCGTACAGGCCGGAGCCGCGCACCGAGTGGCCGAGGAGGAGGAGCCAGGCGCTGGCTGGATGGAAGAGCCGCTCCGAAAAGGCGTCCCCTCCATACCATCCTACTGACTGCACCTGGAAGCCCCTTCATTAAAGAGGGTGCAGGACAGGGGGTATGATCCGTGAGAGGGCCCCCGGGAAGAGTCCGGACGAGATGTATGTTCAGCAGAAGGTGCGGGTCTTACTCATGCTGCGGAAGATGGGCTCTAACTTGACTCCCAGTGAAAAGGCGTATAGGGCTCTGCCAATGTGACATGGCACCTGCAAAACACTCAAACTAAATCTGAACTGAAATATGGCGCTCCTTTTTTTCTTCACTTTGCACCAGTGGTGTACCGCCAATGTAGGCAGACCATGCGGCCTATATGGGGCCTATGAGTCAGGGGAGCTGGTGCTAGAGGCAGCATCGGGCCCCCCTCGCTTGTGGGGGTCATTGCCCATTATCGCACAAAACCATGATGAGAGAGGGAGTGGAGCGGTCCTTTCCCTCCTTCATCATTTTCTCCCTGTGCCTATGATCAACATCTCAGTTCAGCAGAGCGCGGTAATATCACTACTGCGCGCCGCTGTGCTGAGACATGCAGAGCGCAGGACTCTGATCGGAGCAGTGGGGAATGAGGAGAGGTGAGTACTTGTTTATTTTTTTCTTTAATCAGTGAGTGCACGATTACCAGAGGTCTATGGGGGTGCATTAAACATTATGTGGGCTTCATAATACAATATGAAGGACTATGGTGGATACCTTATTCATGGACTGTGGGGTGCATTGAAAGGTAAGGTGGCTGTGTAATACAATATGAACGACTATGGGGGCTGCATTATAATATATAAAGGACTATGGGGAGTGTATTATACAGTAATGCATAGAGGACTATGTGGGAATTATAATACATGAAGGATTATGGGGGTGTATAATAATATATGGAGGACTATGGGGCGTGCATTATGTGACGCCCTGGCAAAACCAGGTAGTCACAAAAGAGTTAATCCACCTTGACACCAACACAGTCCCCACACAGATATACAGTACACCAGCCAATCAGACCCTACTCACCCCCTCCCCAGGAAAATGGGAGGGGGCGAGAGGAGCTTAGGAAGTGCAGAGAGGAGTTAAGTTTCAGTTTGTGCTGTAATCAGTGAAGAGCTGACAGGAAGGAGTTGCAGCTCCCTGGAGAAGGTGGTAGTTGGGGTTGGAGCCCTGGACTACCGGACTAGGTGGCAGTGAGGGCCACAGGCGACGGAGATCCAGTCGCAGGGAACCTGAGGCCGACCGGGACAGGGTTGTAGCCCGCCGGTGCCGAGAAAGGGGATCCGGTCCGGAGGCCGCTCAAGCGGACTAGTCCAGGCAAGAAAGAGACAGACAGAGAGTTTGGAAGGAAGGGCCCCTGGTTGTATATCTGGGTGTGGGACCCGAAGACACCCACCAAAGGTGACCGGCCATTGGCAATTTGGTTTACAATACAGACTGTGTGTGGTTACTGACTGTCCAAATCATCAGCAGCTCATGCAGCACCACGACAACCGAACTGTGAGTTTCCTGCTCCCTGAAAACCCTCACAATACTCTGGGCCCCGGGACTACACCTCCCCTACCCGTGGAGGGGATTCCACCTTGCTGCCCCGCTCCATCAGTCCCGGGCACTCACATACAAGGCAGCGGCGGTATCACCAACCTTCACCGCAACCCACGGGTGGCATCACAGACAACTCCCCTGTAAATATTCCCTTTTCAATCGTGAGTGACAGACGGCTGCGTGAGCCCCGGATCCGGCTGCCACTCGAGCCACAGCCACCACCCGGATCCGAGTGCGGCCCGCCGGTTGTGATCTGTCTCTTGCCCGCGACACATTATACAGCAATACATGGAGGGTTATAGGGTGGGATTAAAGTATATGGCGGACTATGGGGGCTGCATTATAATATATGGAGGACTATGGGGGCTACCTTATACATGGACTATGGGGGTGCATTATAAAACATGGAAGACTGGGGGCTGCATTATAATACATGCTGGGCTATTTCGCTGCATTATAGAAAGAAAGAGAAAAAGCGATCAGGGAGCCCAATTATACAAAGAACAATCAATTTCATCAAAAATAGATTTTTATTGAGAATAAATATTGAATATTAATTATCTATCAAATACACAAGTGCTTGTTTGACAACTCTATATGCATCAACAATATACATGTAACGGAACCGTATCATGAAAAATATATATTCTAGAATGGATAAAATTATCATACATAAGTCAAAGATATATAATCCTTGAAGCTATAGAATATAAATTGAAACAAATATATATAGTAACAGAAATATCTGTAGATCAACAGGGATCACTTTTGCTGCACCAAGGTGTACTGCAACTCTAGTGCTTCAAGTAATATCAAACCCAGAATCGCTGGACATAGGAATGTAGCAGATATCGTTACAGACCACCAGGGGTCACTCTTGCTACACCACAGTCATATCTACCCTACTATTCACAATTACCCAATATTGGTTATTAAGTCAGTTAGGGATATGCCCATATAAACCCATAATGGTGAATTACCAATCAGAATTGTAAATACAGGATTGTTACTACATACATATACCCAAATAAACGGTTACTGTTAGAAAAGTGTGACACCCGACACGTGTTTCGGTTTCTTCGTCAGGGGGCGTGCCCAATCGACCGGAGAGGTTTAAATACAGCCCACCTCCAATCACCGCACATTACCATTAGTGACGCGCGCACCATCATTGCAACTCATCGACGCGAGGTCGTCCGCCGCGTCACAGATCATCTGACCCAGGGAAACATGTGACTCAAGTACAGAGGAGCCGTGGAGACACAGCGAGCTGAACAAGCGCCGATAACCTATGACAGCCGCGCGTTCAGGTGTGGGGCAAAATTAGAATTTATATCATGAATGCAAATTTAGGATTTAAATAGAGAGATTTTTGCAAACACATTATTTGTCAAGAGATACAAGTAAATCTATGTAGCCAGACAGCAATAAATAAAGAAGAGGGAATTCGTTCGTTGGATAATGATATAATACCCAAAAGCAAGACACATAGGACCATTGTACACATTGGTATCATTGTAAGATGTGATCAAGCAGCAAGTTCATTTGGATACTTAGAGAATGCTAAGCAGAACTGGGTCTGTCAATATGTGTGATGGGGGACTACTTGATTATCCCCAATACTATGTATTGTGGGAGATGTACCCTCTTATGTAATATATACAAGTTTTAATATTTATAATAACATCATTTACACATGTTCTGTCCGTTCTAACCTAATATTTATGATATGTATCCTGTATAGGGGTATTTGAACGTTAACATAGGCATAATGATTTATACTTTATTTATTGCTGTCTGGCTACATAGATTTACTTGTATCTCTTGACAAATATTGTGTTTGCAATTTCCAGGGAATAGAAGTATAATCATGGATTGATTTATTCATTCACTATCTTTCACATATATTTAGATTCTGTAATGAATAGTACACTTATTATGTGGTCAAAAATCTCTCTATTTAAATCCTAAATTTGCATTCATGATATAAATTCTAATTTTGCCCCACACCTGAACGCGCGGCTGTCATAGGTTATCGGCGCTTGTTCGGCTCGCTGTGTCTCCACGGCTCCTCTGTACTCGGGTCACGTGTTGCCCTGGGTCAGATGATCTGTGACGCGGCGGCCGACCTCGCGTCGGTGAGTTGCCATGACAGCGCATGCGTCACTAATGGTGATGTGCGGTGATTGGAGGTGGGCTGTATTTAAACCTCCTTTCCGGTCGATCAGGCATGCCCCCTGACGAAGAAACCGAAACACGTGTTGGGTGTCACACGCTTCCAACGGTAACCGTTCATTTAGGTATATATATGTATGTAGTAACAATCCTGTATTTACAATTCTGATTGGTAATTCACCATTATGGGTTTATATGGGCATATCCCTAACTGACTTAACCAATATTGGGTAATTGTGAATAGTAGGGTAGATATGACTGTGGTGTAGCAAGAGTGACCCCTGGTGGTCTGTAACGATATCTGCTACATTCCTATGTCCAGCGATTCTGGGTTTGATATTACTTGAAGCACTAGAGTTTCAGTACACCTTGGTGCAGCAAAAGTGATCCCTGTTGATCTACAGATATTTCTGTTACTATATATATTTGTTTCAATTTATATTCTATAGCTTCAAGGATTATATATCTTTGACTTATGTATGATAATTTTATCCATTCTAGAATATATATTTATATATTTTTCATGATACGGTTCCATTACATGTATATTGTTGATGCATATAGAGTTGTCCAAACAAGCACTTGTGTATTTGATAGATAATTAATATTCAATATTTATTCTCAATAAAAATCTATTTTTGATGAAATTGATTGTTCTTTGTATAATTGGGCTCCCTGATCGCTTTTTCTCTTTCTTTCTTTCTAAATGTGGTTATGCGATTTTTGCCCATATATAGTCCTTGATATTACTAGATTGATTTAATAATGTACACTATCTAGTGATATATTATGTATCTGAAATCACTGTTTAAAATCCTCTTTGTTGGCTACATTATAATATCTGGAGGACTATGGGGAGTGCATTATACAATAATACATGAAGGACTATGGGGTGCAGCATAATATATAGAGGACTATGGGGTGATTATAATACATGGAGGACTGTGGGGTGAATTATAATATATTGAGGATTATGGGGTGAATTATACAAGAAGGACTATGGGATGAATTAAAATACATAGGGGACTATGGGAGGTGCATTATAATATATGGAGGTCTATGGGGAGTGTATTATAATACATGGAGGACTATGGGGTGCATTCTAATATATAAAGGGTTACGTGAGACCCATTATACTATATGGAAGGCTATGTGGGGGCCATTATAGTATTTGGGTAGCTATGAGGGAGCCTTTGTATTTCTTTATCGTTCCTTATGGGAGACCCAAACCATGGGTGTATAGCTTCTGCCTCCGGAGGACACACAAAGTACTACACTCAAACGTGTAGCTCCTCCCTCCGGGCTATATACACCCCCTGGATGACAATCTACCCAGTTCAATGCTTTGTGTTTCAGGAGGATCACACACTTGCATTCTCTGATATTTTTTTATTTTTATTTTTAAAGATTTGGAAGAAAAGCGGGTCCAGTCTGGACTCCCGGCATGTCCCTTCACACCCCACTCTGTCGGGTGCTGTTAAGGTTGACTTTATAAGGCTGGAGCCTTCACATGCCGCGCTCCTTCACACCCTCTGTCGAGGCTCTGTTTGAAGTGGGAGCCTCCACGGTCCTCTCTGCTCGCAGAAGGCCGGTCTCCATCCGCAGCCCTGTCTGGTCCCTGCTGGAAGGAGCGTTACCCCCATTCAGGGACATGGCCCTGCGTCTCAAGAGCTAAGTATTGAGACGTTTTTTCAGGGGTCCCGGGTTCTTTTATTTGGGGGACAGTATGTGCTTTAGCGTTACTGTTAATTCCGGACGGTTCTGGGGGTTTCCCCTGAGAACCGCGCCGAAGGTGCCTGCTCGTCGGCCGCTTTTTAAAATCTAGGCCCCGGCTTCTGTTTGGGCCTAGTTTCGTTTTCGGCTTCTCTGCATGTTTTGCATACAGCGCCGCCCACCGCCCGACCAGCAGAGGGGAGGGCACTCCTCTCTGGGGAGATGTTCCCTCCCCTGTATTTCTTCCTGTATCTCTCTGCCCTCCGTTTTTTCCCGCTCTTGGGGCTTATACACGCCCCCCCTCTTCTCCCAGCGCCATTTTCTCAGCGTTCCTACACTGGAAGGCGCTGGATGCTGCAGCTGCATACTGTTAGAAGGCTGACGCTTCACAGGGGAGCGGTGGAATCCGGAGGGCACACAGAGAGCACGGGCTGGTAAGCCACAACCTCTGGTTGTGGACTTTTATTACACTCTCAGGCTTTCTACAGGAGTGTATTCTGGCTGCAGAGCTTCCACCATCAGCAGCATGTCTGTCACTAGGAGCAAGGCTGCAAACATGTACGCTATATGCACTGCGTGTAAGCTCATTCTGCCAGAGCCAAGCACATACCCACATTGTGATGCCTGTGCTAACATGTTTGTGTCTCAGCCTGGAGCCGCCTCAGGGGTCCCTCTGGCTGCTCCGGCCCCGGTGGCTGAACCCCCGGCTTGGGTAGCTTCCTTTTCACAAGCTATTTCCCAGTCTTTTGCCGACTCCATGGGGCAGCTGTCCCGGACACTGCTGTCCATGCATCAGCCCCCTTCTCAGGGTGTCTCTGCGGCTCCGAGCTCTGCAGAGCCCTCAGAGCATGTCCTAGGACCCCGTCCCCCTAAACGGAGACGCAGGGAACCTTCTCCTTCCTCGTCCCACGGCTCTGATTCACAAGCCGAGGTGCAGGGCGAGGAGGATTCGTTTACTGTGGGCTCAGACGCTGCCTCTATGTACCCCATTGACTTGTCTGAGGGTGATGCGGATGTTAGTGACTTGATTGCGTCCATTAACTCCGTACTGAACCTCAACCCACAAGAGTCAGAGGAACAACCCTCTCTGATAGAGGTACACCAGTTTACCTCTCCTAAGAAACCTAGGAGTATGTTTTTTAACCACTCCAGCTTTCAGACCACTGTTAACAAGCCCAGGGCCTGTCCTGACAAACGTTTTCCGAAGCGTAGTTCAGATGACCGTTTTCCTTTTCCACCGGAGGTGGTTAAGGACTGGGCCCAGTCCCCAAAGGTAGACCCTCCGGTGTCCAGAATCTCAGCCCGCACAGTCGTAGCTGTGGCTGATGGCACTTCTCTTAAGGATCCCACTGACCGCCAGGTTGACCTTCTGGCCAAGTCTGTATATGAGGCGGCAGGAGCCTCGTTCTCCCCGTCTTTTGCGGCAGTGTGGGCTCTTAAGGCAGTCTCTGCCTCTCTGGCGGAGATTCATTCCCTCTCCAGGGACTCTGTTCCTGAGACGGATGCCTTAACTTCTCAAGCTTCGGCTTTTGCATCCTATGCCATGTCTGCCATCCTGGAGGCTTCTCACCGCACTGCGGTGGCCTCCGCTAACTCCCTCGCGATCCGCAGGATCTTGTGGCTTCGAGAGTGGAAAGCAGACGCTTCCTCTAAGAAGTACCTTGCGAGTCTCCCTTTTGCTGGGTCCCGGCTGTTTGGGGAACATCTGGATGATATAATTAAGGAAGCTACTGGCGGGAAGAGTACTTCCTTGCCACAAGCTAAAGCCAAGAAACCTGGCCAGGGCAGGAACCAATCGAGGTTTCGTTCCTTTCGTTCCTCTAACTGGTCGTCCTCTAAGCCCTCGGCCTCGTCCACTACCGCAGTCAAGGATCGTAAATCCAACTGGCGCGCAAAGCCGCGTCCTCAAAAGACCGGAGGAGCCGCTGCCACTAAGGCAGCCTCCTCGTGACTATCTGGCCGCGCCAGCAACGTCCTTAGTCGGTGGCAGGCTCTCCCACTTTGGCGACGTGTGGTTGCAACACGTCTCCGATCAGTGGGTGCGGGATATCATCTCCCACGGCTACAGGATAGAATTTTCTTCCAGCCCGCCAAACAGATTTTTTCTGTCCACCCCCCCCTGCTCCAAAGCCGCCGCCTTCTCTCAGGCCGTGGCATCCCTGCAGGCCAACGGTGTAATTGTTCCGGTTCCCGCCCGGGAACGGTTCAGCGGTTTCTACTCAAACCTCTTTCTAGTCCCCAAAAAGGATGGTTCCTTCCGGCCCATCCTGGATCTCAAGCTTCTCAACAAGCATGTTCAGGTGCGGCACTTTCGCATGGAATCTCTGAGATCGGTCATTGCCTCAATGACCCAAGGAGATTTTCTGGCATCCATCGACATCAGAGATGCCTATCTGCATGTGCCTATTGCGGTTTCACACCAGCGTTGGCTACGCTTTGCGATCGGAGAGGAACATTTCCAATTCGTGGCTCTCCCCTTCGGCTTAGCCACGGCCCCTCGAGTATTCACCAAGGTCATGGCAGCAGTGGTTGCGGTCCTGCACCTCCAGGGGTTGGCAGTGATTCCTTACCTGGACGACCTTCTAGTCAAGGCCTCATCCAGTGCAGACTGCCAGCGGAGTGTCTCTCTCACTCTCGCCACGCTAGTTCAGTTCGGGTGGCTTGTCAACCTGCCCAAGTCCACTCTGACCCCGACCCAGGTGCTTTTGTACCTAGGGATGCAATTCGAGACTCTGCCGGCACTTGTCAAGTTGCCCTTAGTCAAACAGCAGTCCCTTCGTCTGGCGGTGCGCTCTCTGCTGAGGCACCGCCGTCATTCCATCAGACACCTCATGCAGGTGCTGGGTCAGATGGTGGCGTCCATGGAAGCGGTTCCCTTTGCTCAGTTCCATCTGCGTCCCCTGCAGCTGGACATTCTCCGCTGTTGGGACAAGCGGATCTCTTCCTTGCACAGGCAGGTGGCTCTGTCGTCACAGACCAGGAGCTCCCTTCAGTGGTGGCTTCGGCCCCTCTCTCTGTCTCAGGGACGCTCCTTCCTGACTCCGTCCTGGGTGATCCTCACCACGGATGCCAGCCTCTCCGGTTGGGGAGCAGTATTTCTCCATCACCGAGCACAGGGCACTTGGACTCCGTCCGAATCAGCCCTCTCGATCAATGTGCTGGAGATCAGAGCTGTGTTTCTAGCTCTCCTAGCCTTTCACCACCTGTTGGCGGGCAAGCACATTCGAGTTCAGTCGGACAACGCGACAGCGGTTGCCTACATCAATCACCAGGGCGGGACTCACAGCCGTCTGGCGATGTTGGAGGTTCAACGAATCCTCCAGTGGACGGAGGACTCCAAGTCCACCATGTCTGCAGTCCACATCCCAGGCGTGGAAAACTGGGAGGCCGATTACCTCAGCCGTCAAACCGTGGACAGCGGCGAGTGGGCCCTGCATCCGTCAGTGTTCAGATCAATCTGCCGCAAGTGGGGCACTCCGTAAGTGGACCTAATGGCATCCCGGCACAACAACAAGGTTCCGGTTTACGTGGCTCGCTCCCACGATCCTCAGGCCTTCGCAGCAGACGCACTGGTTCAAGATTGGTCTCAGTTCCGTCTGGCCTATGTGTTTCCCCCTCTAGCGCTCTTGCCCAGGGTTCTGCGCAAGATCAGAATGGAGGGCCGGCGAGTCATACTCATTGCTCCGGACTGGCCCAGGCGAGCCTGGTACCCAGACCTGCTCCGTCTGTCCGTAGAGGTGCCGTGGCATCTCCCGGACCGCCCAGACCTTCTCTCTCAAGGTCCGTTCTTCCGCCAGAATTCTGCGGCTCTCAGATTGACGGCGTGGCTCTTGAGTCCTGGATCCTGACGGCGTCAGGCATTCCCTCTGAGGTCATCTCCACCATGACTCAGGCTCGGAAGTCTTCCTCGGCCAAGATTTACCACAGGACTTGGAGGATTTTCCTGTCCTGGTGTCGCTCTTCCGACCATGCTCCTTGGCCGTTCTCCTTGCCGACCATCCTGTCTTTTCTACAGTCCGGTCTACAGCTAGGACTGTCCCTCAATTCCCTCAAGGGACAGGTGTCGGCTCTGTCGGTATTGTTCCAGCGGCGTATCGCCCGACTGGCTCAGGTGCGCACCTTCATGCAGGGCGCATCTCACATCATTCCTCCTTACCGGCGGCCCTTGGATCCCTGGGACCTTAATCTGGTCCTCACGGCCTTACAGAAACCCCCCTTTGAGCCTCTCAGGGAGGTTCCCTTGTTTCGACTTTCACAGAAAGTTGTTTTTCTAGTAGCCATAACTTCTCTCAGGAGAGTTTCTGATTTGGCTGCGCTCTCTTCGGAATCCCCCTTTTTGGTGTTTCACCAAGACAAGGTGGTTCTTCGTCCGTCTCCGGACTTTCTCCCTAAGGTGGTGTCTCCTTTCCACCTTAACCAGGACATTTCATTGCCTTCTCTTTGTCTGGCCCCTGTGCATCGCTTTGAAAAGGCGTTGCATACCTTGGATTTGGTGCGGGCGCTCCGAATCTATGTGTCACGCACCGCCGTTTTTAGGCGGTGCACCTCACTTTTTGTGCTAACCACTGGTCAGCGCAAAGGTCTCGCTGCTTCTAAACCGACCCTAGCTCGTTGGATCAGGTCGGCTATCACCGATGCCTACCAGTGTTCTCAGGTGCCTCTCCCGCCAGGGATTAAGGCGCACTCGACCAGAGCTGGCGGTGCCTCCTGGGCTTTCAGGCACCAGGCTACGGCTCAGCAGGTTTGTCAGGCTGCCACGTGGTCCAGTCTGCACACTTTTTCGAAGCACTACCAGGTGCATGCTCATGCTTCGGCAGATGCGAGCTTGGGCAGACGCATTCTTCAGGCGGCTGTCGCCCATTTGTGAAGTTAGGTTTTGCCTACTTCTCAGTTTGGTTTATTCCCACCCATGGACTGCTTTGGAACGTCCCATGGTTTGGGTCTCCCATAAGGAACGATAAAGAAAAAGAGAATTTTGTTTACTTACCGTAAATTCTTTTTCTTATAGTTCCGACATGGGAGACCCAGCACCCTCCCTGTTGCCTGTTGGCAGTTTTTTTGTTCCGTGTGTTTCACCGGCTGTTGTTAGTAGTCAGAGTTACAGTTATTCCGAGTTTTACTCTATCTCTACTTATGGGTGGATGTCCTCCTTCAGCTTTTGCACTGAACTGGGTAGATTGTCATCCAGGGGGTGTATATAGCCCGGAGGGAGGAGCTACACGTTTGAGTGTAGTACTTTGTGTGTCCTCCGGAGGCAGAAGCTATACACCCATGGTTTGGGTCTCCCATGTCGGAACTATAAGAAAAAGAATTTACGGTAAGTAAACAAAATTCTCTTTTTTATGGAGGGCCATTGCACTTTATGCAAGCAAGTGTGAAAATTTGTGTTGTGTCCATCATACTGTGCGGAGGGCTGTGTGGGGGTCATTATACTATTTGGAGGCTTTAAAAATAACCAAAATTGCCAAAACACAAGGGAACATATACAAGTATATCAATTTATCTCAACCATGGAAAAGTAGAAGGGAAGATAGCCCAGGCTACCTGCACAAAAACAATTGAAATAACCAAAATACAAAGCAAATAGCCAATTAAAATAACAAATTTTATTAGAGTTAATTAAAAGGTTTAAAAAAAGGTAAATAACAAGTGACTGAAGAATACCAGCAAGGAACAGAAGGAGGAAAAAATCAATGAAAGATGTGGCTGTACACAATATGTATAGCTCTACTCCATACCACCAGAGATTAATTAGAAGTATTTAGATATACAGCACAAGTGTGCATAAGAAAGCTCTGATGGAATTAGAGCAGGGCAAAACAATAAAGTACAAATCACAAAGAAATAAAGTACTGTTTAAAGGTGTAGGAAACCAAATCTATTAATAGATTACCCAGTGGCATCTCCTCCTGCTGGTGCTGGCGTCCGTCCCTACACGTGTTTCAGCATGAAAGCCTTCGTCAGGAGGGTTAGAAGGGGCCATTATACTGTATGAAGGCCCATTATAATGCATGGACACCTGCGTGGGGATCACACTGTGTTGGGGGTATTCATTCATTGCCGTGGTAGTTGTAGGGGGGTACTTTGAGGAGGAATTCACTGTGGGGATCATACAGTGTTTGTGAGGCAATTTTGTTGGCATCATACTTTATGGCTGCAATGAAAAGGGAACCAGGAGGCTTCAATAGGACTGCAATTACTTTGAAAGGGCTAAAAGGTTGTAAGATATGTTCCTATGTGACCAAGCCAAATATTATTATAATTAATAATAACAATAATAATAATAATAATAATAATAATAATAGTGTTTTTTTGGGGGGGGAGTGGCAATTAGAAATTCTGCTATGGGGCCCCATGATTTCTATGTACGCCCCTGCTTTGCACTGTCCCTCACAGGCAGTTTTTGACCACATATGGAGTACTGTAGTTAGGAGAATTTGTTCAACAAATTGGTGCTTTATCTCCTCTTCCCTAGTGAAAGGGATTAAAGCAACATTTTTGAGCTTTAAAAATGTACATTTTTCATTTTCACAGCTCAACGTTATACAATTCTGTGAAGCACCTGGGGTTTCCAGGTGCTCACCACACATCTAGGTAAACTCTGTAAAGTCTAGTTTCCAAAATGGGATCACTTGTGGGGGATGTCCACTATTTGGCCACATCAGTGGTTCTCCAAACGTGAAAAAGTCAAATGGCGCTCCTTCCCTTCCAAGCCCTGCCATGTGCTCAAACAGTAGATTTCCACCACACATGGGGTATTAATGTACTGAGGAGAGATTGCACAATAAATTGTACAGTGGAATTTCTCCTGCTACCCTTGTGAAAATGCAAAATTTGGGGCTAAAGTAACATTTTTGTGCGGAAAAAGTAATATTTTCATTTTTTCCTTCCACATTTTTTCGTTTAGTTAGTGAAGGACCTAAAGCATTAATAAATGTCTTTGACTCCCAGCCCCTTGCTTGACTTTAGGCAAGATACATTTGTCTTTGTCCTCGTCACATGGTTGCTACCAGACACGGTTGAAGCCGTCTAAACCAAATAGGGTTATCTTGGTCTCATTAGAATATGGCTTCAATAATCCATGTCCTTAGTTAGATGCATTAATCTAACCTATTTTCTAATATGCAGTATATCACAAGAGTGAACATATCCCTTATATTTTGTCACAAGTGACAAACAACCCCTGTGGTGTTCGGCTGTAGAAGGTCGCTGCGTTTGGCTGCACAAACTGCTCCTTGATATTCCTTTCCTTCTTCTGTGGAGTGAATGAAGTTCTATGTATTTTCTCTGTTAGGGTTAACTTTTTCCCTTTTAGGACCCTGCGGATATCTTTACCTTTCAGCTGCTAATTATTATGCTCTCCCTGTTTCTTTATGTACCCACATTACCCCTTGGATTGTTACTGGTGATAAAGTTTATTTCTATATGGTCCAGATTGTAAGCAGTCTGCTTGTAATCTCCTGGAAACATTTTGCTTTTTATTGCTGTCGCTCTCCCAAAGTCATCTTGCAGATAAGTTGTTCATTTGAACTGCCCTTTTTGTTTTCCCTATGTCTTATTTAGGACTTAGTGGGGTTGACTAGTGCTCATCCTGTCCGATCATTACCTAGGGCCCAGTTCAGGGTCAGCGAGGGTCTAGGTTCCGCACCTATTCGCCGAGCAGGATACCTATCTAGTGATGTCAGGGGAGCCAGGGGCCAGCACAAGGTTTTATAAGGAGTCACCCTCTCTCCTAGACATGGGTCCCACCTTTCCTGCCCTCCTTATTTGCCATTTGCTCGGTATTTCCCCATACCCATCCCTAGCATGACACATTTTTGAAAATATTCTCTTTGCAAAACTACCCTCCGTTTCCAAAATTCAGTTTAAGTGTGGAGGAAACAAAACAAAAGAGCAAAAAAAGAAAAATTGCCTGGTCCTTAAGGGGTTGGGGAGAAAAGCAGTCAAAGTTTAAAAAATTATTTTTCTAAATTTTCAGAAAATAAAAGAAAAAAATATCAACCTAAAATTAAGCTAACATAAAGTATAATGTGTCATGAAAAAATAGTCTCAGAATCAGCAGGATATTTAGGAGCGTTCCAAAGTTATTACCACAAAGTGACACTGGTAACATTTGAATAAATGGGGCTTAATCATTAAGCTCAAAATTGGCTCTGTCATTAAAGGGTTAAACAAACAGGACAATTGGGCAATACACAAATTAACATGACATCTGAGTGCCGTCCCATTTTTATCCTCACACATCCAAAGACTTCTGTTTGGTAAGTTTAATTCCTGACTAGGATCATATATGAATTTGTCCCCATGTTTTGGGCAGACATGAACACCCCATAAAATATAATGGTTACGGCTTCTATCTGTGAAAAGCTCGGTTATAGAACTCATACCGGATACACATCTGAATGGGGCGGCATGTTCCATGTACAGGTTGGCTTTATCATTGCTTTAAAGAGCTCTGAACTTGAATCCTAAATACTCTGTATTGTTTTTCTTCAACAGAAACGCCCTGCTCCATATTTTCTTCAGAGCCAAGTGCAAAGGTAAGTCTCATTGAATTCTCTTAAAGATGTTGTGCATTTGTCACCCAGGGAAGGGGGTAGTCGCTCCCGGGCAGCATACACAGTTAGGGATGTCACTTTGGTGGCCGTTGCCCACTTCCGTGCGCTTCCGTGCCCTGGGTCCCTTTTGTAAGGGGAGTATTTACAGGGGAGATAAGAGTTAATGTTCATGTGACGCCACCTGCGGTGATGCGGGAAAAGGGAATGGATGCCGCCGCTGCTGTTTAGGAGAGAGGGTGACTCCTTATAAAACCTTGTGCTGGCCCCTGGCTCCCCTGACATCACTAGATAGGTATCCTGCTCGGCGAATAGGTGCGGAACCTAGACCCTCGCTGACCCTGAACTGGGCCCTAGGTAATGATCGGACAGGATGAGCACTAGTCAACCCCACTAAGTCCTAAATAAGACATAGGGAAAACAAAAAGGGCAGTTCAAATGAACAACTTATCTGCAAGATGACTTTGGGAGAGCGACAGCAATAAAAAGCAAAATGTTTCCAGGAGATTACAAGCAGACTGCTTACAATCTGGACCATATAGAAATAAACTTTATCACCAGTAACAATCCAAGGGGTAATGTGGGTACATAAAGAAACAGGGAGAGCATAATAATTAGCAGCTGAAAGGTAAAGATATCCGCAGGGTCCTAAAAGGGAAAAAGTTAACCCTAACAGAGAAAATACATAGAACTTCATTCACTCCACAGAAGAAGGAAAGGAATATCAAGGAGCAGTTTGTGCAGCCAAACGCAGCGACCTTCTACAGCCGAACACCACAGGGGTTGTTTGTCACTTGTGACAAAATATAAGGGATATGTTCACTCTTGTGATATACTGCATATTAGAAAATAGGTTAGATTAATGCATCTAACTAAGGACATGGATTATTGAAGCCATATTCTAATGAGACCAAGATAACCCTATTTGGTTTAGACGGCTTCAACCGTGTCTGGTAGCAACCATGTGACGAGGACAAAGACAAATGTATCTTGCCTAAAGTCAAGCAAGGGGCTGGGAGTCAAAGACATTTATTAATGCTTTAGGTCCTTCACTAACTAAACGAAAAAATGTGGAAGGAAAAAATGAAAATATTACTTTTTCCGCACAAAAATGTTACTTTAGCCCCAAATTTTGCATTTTCACAAGGGTAGCAGGAGAAATTCCACTGTACAATTTATTGTGCAATCTCTCCTCAGTACATTAATACCCCATGTGTGGTGGAAATCTACTGTTTGAGCACATGGCAGGGCTTGGAAGGGAAGGAGCGCCATTTGACTTTTTCACGTTTGGAGAACCACTGATGTGGCCAAATAGTGGACATCCCCCACAAGTGATCCCATTTTGGAAACTAGACTTTACAGAGTTTACCTAGATGTGTGGTGAGCACCTGGAAACCCCAGGTGCTTCACAGAATTGTATAACGTTGAGCTGTGAAAATGAAAAATGTACATTTTTAAAGCTCAAAAATGTTGCTTTAATCCCTTTCACTAGGGAAGAGGAGATAAAGCACCAATTTGTTGAACAAATTCTCCTAACTACAGTACTCCATATGTGGTCAAAAACTGCCTGTGAGGGACAGTGCAAAGCAGGGGCGTACATAGAAATCATGGGGCCCCATAGCAGAATTTCTAATTGCCACTCCCCCCCCAAAAAAACACTATTATTATTATTATTATTATTATTATTGTTATTATTAATTATAATAATATTTGGCTTGGTCACATAGGAACATATCTTACAACCTTTTAGCCCTTTCAAAGTAATTGCAGTCCTATTGAAGCCTCCTGGTTCCCTTTTCATTGCAGCCATAAAGTATGATGCCAACAAAATTGCCTCACAAACACTGTATGATCCCCACAGTGAATTCCTCCTCAAAGTACCCCCCTACAACTACCACGGCAATGAATGAATACCCCCAACACAGTGTGATCCCCACCAGGGCCGGCGTCAGCACCCGGCATACCCGGGCAAATGCCGGGGCCCTGGAGAGCCGGGGGGCCCCACTCGGCCTCGTCAGCTCTGGTGCACCTTGGCCGGGGCCCACTCTCCTTAGTTCTGCGGTCCCCGGGCCGAGTTTCGGGGACCGCAGTCCTCGGCAGGAATCTGCGGCGCCGTCTCTTTAAGGCGCGCAGACTTCCTGGTTTGAACTTCATCTGTGGGCGGAGCTACAGACCGGCGTCCTGCTCAGTCCCACAGATGAGAGTTGCAGTGCCAGCCAGCGACCCCCAGCACAGCGTGTCCCTCCGGCGCTGTGTGGACCCCTTCTCCTCCGTGACCTGAGCGGTATGTGCCCTCCCCAACCCCGATTTATGCCCCCCCCCCGGAGCCGCGCGTGTCTGTCTCTGTCTGTATGTAGCAGAGCTAGGTGTGTATGTATATAGCAGAGCTATGTGTGTATGTATATAGCAGAGCTAGGTGTGTGTGTATATAGCAGAGCTATGTGTGTATGTATATAGCAGAGCTATGTGTGTATGTATATAGCAGAGCTATGTGTGTATGTATATAGCAGAGCTAGGTGTGTATGTATATAGCAGAGCTAGGTGTGTATGTATATAGCAGAGCTATGTGTGTATGTATATAGCATAGCTATGTGTGTATGTATATAGCAGAGCTAGGTGTGTATGTATATAGCAGAGCTATGTGTGTATGTATATAGCAGAGCTAGGTGTGTATGTATATAGCAGAGCTAGGTGTGTATGTATATAGCAGAGCTATGTGTGTATGTATGTGGCAGAGCTATGTGTGTATGTATATAGCAGAGCTAGGTGTGTATGTATATAGCAGAGCTATGTGTGTATGTATGTAGCAGAGCTAGGTGTGTATGTATATAGCAGAGCTATGTGTGTATGTATATAGCAGAGCTAGGTGTGTATGTATATAGCAGAGCTAGGTGTGTATGTATATAGCAGAGCTATGTGTGTATGTATATAGCAGAGCTAGGTGTGTATGTATATAGCAGAGCTAGGTGTGTATGTATATAGCAGAGCTATGTGTGTATGTATATAGCAGAGCTATGTGTGTATATAGCAGAGCTAGGTGTGTATGTATATAGCAGAGCTAGGTGTGTATGTATATAGCAGAGCTAGGTGTGTATGTATATAGCAGAGCTAGGTGTGTATGTATATAGCAGAGCTAGGTGTGTATGTATATAGCAGAGCTATGTGTGTATGTATATAGCAGAGCTATGTGTGTATGTATATAGCAGAGCTATGTGTGTATGTATGTGGCAGAGCTAGGTGTGTATGTATATAGCAGAGCTAGGTGTGTATGTATATAGCAGAGCTAGGTGTGTATGTATATAGCAGAGCTATGTGTGTATGTATATAGCAGAGCTATGTGTGTATGTATATAGCAGAGCTAGGTGTGTATGTATATAGCAGAGCTAGGTGTGTATGTATATAGCAGAGCTATGTGTGTATGTATATAGCAGAGCTAGGTGTGTATGTATATAGCAGAGCTAGGTGTATATGTATATAGCAGAGCTAGGTGTGTATGTATATAGCAGAGCTAGGTGTGTATGTATATAGCAGAGCTATGTGTGTATGTATATAGCAGAGCTATGTGTGTATGTATATAGCAGAGCTATGTGTGTATGTATATAGCAGAGCTATGTGTGTATGTATATAGCAGAGCTATGTGTGTATGTATATAGCAGACCTAGGTGTGTATGTATATAGCAGAGCTAGGTGTGTATGTATATAGCAGAGCTAGGTGTGTATGTATATAGCAGAGCTAGGTGTGTATGTATGTGGCAGAGCTATGTGTGTATGTATATAGCAGAGCTAGGTGTGTATGTATATAGCAGAGATATGTGTGTATGTATGTAGCAGAGCTAGGTGTGTATGTATATAGCAGAGCTATGTGTGTATGTATATAGCAGAGCTATGTGTGTATGTATATAGCAGAGCTATGTGTGTATGTATATAGCAGAGCTATGTGTGTATGTATATAGCAGAGCTATGTGTGTATGTATATAGCAGAGCTAGGTGTGTATGTATATAGCAGAGCTAGGTGTGTATGTATATAGCAGAGCTATGTGTGTATGTATATAGCAGAGCTATGTGTGTATATAGCAGAGCTATGTGTGTATGTATATAGCAGAGCTATGTGTGTATGTATATAGCAGAGCTATGTGTGTATGTATATAGCAGAGCTATGTGTGTATGTATATAGCAGAGCTATGTGTGTATGTATATAGCAGAGCTATGTGTGTATATAGCAGAGCTAGGTGTGTATGTATATAGCAGAGCTATGTGTGTATGTATATAGCAGAGCTATGTGTGTATGTATATAGCAGAGCTAGGTGTGTATGTATATAGCAGAGCTAGGTGTGTATGTATATAGCAGAGCTAGGTGTGTATGTATATAGCAGAGCTATGTGTGTATATAGCAGAGCTAGGTGTGTATGTATATAGCAGAGCTAGGTGTGTATGTATATAGCAGAGCTATGTGTGTATGTATATAGCAGAGCTATGTGTGTATGTATGTGGCAGAGCTAGGTGTGTATGTATATAGCAGAGCTAGGTGTGTATGTATATAGCAGAGCTAGGTGTGTATGTATATAGCAGAGCTATGTGTGTATGTATATAGCAGAGCTATGTGTGTATGTATATAGCAGAGCTATGTGTGTATGTATATAGCAGAGCTATGTGTGTATGTATGTAGCAGAGCTAGGTGTGTATGTATATAGCAGAGCTAGGTGTGTATGTATATAGCAGAGCTAGGTGTGTATGTATATAGCAGAGCTATGTGTGTATATAGCAGAGCTATGTGTGTATGTATATAGCAGAGCTATGTGTGTATGTATATAGCAGAGCTATGTGTGTATGTATATAGCAGAGCTATGTGTGTATGTATATAGCAGAGCTATGTGTGTATGTATATAGCAGAGCTATGTGTGTATATAGCAGAGCTAGGTGTGTATGTATATAGCAGAGCTATGTGTGTATGTATATAGCAGAGCTATGTGTGTATGTATATAGCAGAGCTAGGTGTGTATGTATATAGCAGAGCTAGGTGTGTATGTATATAGCAGAGCTAGGTGTGTATGTATATAGCAGAGCTATGTGTGTATATAGCAGAGCTAGGTGTGTATGTATATAGCAGAGCTAGGTGTGTATGTATATAGCAGAGCTATGTGTGTATGTATATAGCAGAGCTATGTGTGTATGTATGTGGCAGAGCTAGGTGTGTATGTATATAGCAGAGCTAGGTGTGTATGTATATAGCAGAGCTAGGTGTGTATGTATATAGCAGAGCTAGGTGTGTATGTATATAGCAGAGCTAGGTGTGTATGTATATAGCAGAGCTAGGTGTGTATGTATATAGCAGAGCTAGGTGTGTATGTATATAGCAGAGCTAGGTGTGTATGTATATAGCAGAGCTATGTGTGTATGTATATAGCAGAGCTATGTGTGTATGTATATAGCAGAGCTATGTGTGTATGTATATAGCAGAGCTATGTGTGTATGTATATAGCAGAGCTATGTGTGTATGTATATAGCAGAGCTATGTGTGTATGTATATAGCAGAGCTATGTGTGTATGTATATAGCAGAGCTATGTGTGTATGTATATAGCAGAGCTATGTGTGTATGTATATAGCAGAGCTATGTGTGTATATAGCAGAGCTATGTGTGTATATAGCAGAGCTATGTGTGTATGTATATAGCAGAGCTATGTGTGTATGTATATAGCAGAGCTAGGTGTGTATGTATATAGCAGAGCTATGTGTGTATGTATATAGCAGAGCTATGTGTGTATATAGCAGAGCTATGTGTGCATGTATATAGCAGAGCTATGTGTGTATGTATATAGCAGAGCTATGTGTGCATGTATATAGCAGAGCTATGTGTGTATGTATGTGGCAGAGCTATGTGTGTATGTATGTGGCAGAGCTATGTGTGTATGTATATAGCAGAGCTAGGTGTGTATGTATATAGCAGAGCTATGTGTGTATGTATATAGCAGAGCTATGTGTGTATGTATATAGCAGAGCTATGTGTGTATATAGCAGAGCTATGTGTGCATGTATATAGCAGAGCTATGTGTGTATGTATGTGGCAGAGCTATGTGTGTATGTATGTGGCAGAGCTATGTGTGTATGTATATAGCAGAGCTATGTGTGTATGTATGTAGCAGCGCTGTGTCTGTATGTATGTATCCAGCAGAGCTGTGTGTGTCTGTATGTATGCATGTATGATGTGTATCTATGTATGTCAGTGTATATGACTGTATAGATGTGTCAGTTCTATATGTATTTTTGTGAGTTTGTCGTTAAATATGTATATGTATGTGTACGTATGTGTGTGTCTGCGTGTGGATGGGGCCCACTGGGACTCTTCCGCCCGGGGCCCACAAAAACCTGGAGCCGGCCCTGATCCCCACGCAGGTGTCCATGCATTATAATGGGCCTTCATACAGTATAATGGCCCCTTCTAACCCTCCTGACGAAGGCTTTCATGCTGAAACACGTGTAGGGACGGACGCCAGCACCAGCAGGAGGAGATGCCACTGGGTAATCTATTAATAGATTTGGTTTCCTACACCTTTAAACAGTACTTTATTTCTTTGTGATTTGTACTTTATTGTTTTGCCCTGCTCTAATTCCATCAGAGCTTTCTTATGCACACTTGTGCTGTATATCTAAATACTTCTAATTAATCTCTGGTGGTATGGAGTAGAGCTATACATATTGTGTACAGCCACATCTTTCATTGATTTTTTCCTCCTTCTGTTCCTTGCTGGTATTCTTCAGTCACTTGTTATTTACCTTTTTTTAAACCTTTTAATTAACTCTAATAAAATTTGTTATTTTAATTGGCTATTTGCTTTGTATTTTGGTTATTTCAATTGTTTTTGTGCAGGTAGCCTGGGCTATCTTCCCTTCTACTTTTCCATGGTTGAGATAAATTGATATACTTGTATATGTTCCCTTGTGTTTTGGCAATTTTGGTTATTTTTAAAGCCTCCAAATAGTATAATGACCCCCACACAGCCCTCCGCACAGTATGATGGACACAACACAAATTTTCACACTTGCTTGCATAAAGTGCAATGGCCCTCCATAAAAAAGAGAATTTTGTTTACTTACCGTAAATTCTTTTTCTTATAGTTCCGACATGGGAGACCCAAACCATGGGTGTATAGCTTCTGCCTCCGGAGGACACACAAAGTACTACACTCAAACGTGTAGCTCCTCCCTCCGGGCTATATACACCCCCTGGATGACAATCTACCCAGTTCAGTGCAAAAGCTGAAGGAGGACATCCACCCATAAGTAGAGATAGAGTAAAACTCGGAATAACCGTAACTCTGACTACTAACAACAGCCGGTGAAACACACGGAACAAAAAAACTGCCAACAGGCAACAGGGAGGGTGCTGGGTCTCCCATGTCGGAACTATAAGAAAAAGAATTTACGGTAAGTAAACAAAATTCTCTTTTTCTTTATCGTTCCTTATGGGAGACCCAAACCATGGGACGTTCCAAAGCAGTCCATGGGTGGGAATAAACCAAACTGAGAAGTAGGCAAAACCTAACTTCACAAATGGGCGACAGCCGCCTGAAGAATGCGTCTGCCCAAGCTCGCATCTGCCGAAGCATGAGCATGCACCTGGTAGTGCTTCGAAAAAGTGTGCAGACTGGACCACGTGGCAGCCTGACAAACCTGCTGAGCCGTAGCCTGGTGCCTGAAAGCCCAGGAGGCACCGCCAGCTCTGGTCGAGTGCGCCTTAATCCCTGGCGGGAGAGGCACCTGAGAACACTGGTAGGCATCGGTGATAGCCGACCTGATCCAACGAGCTAGGGTCGGTTTAGAAGCAGCGAGACCTTTGCGCTGACCAGTGGTTAGCACAAAAAGTGAGGTGCACCGCCTAAAAACGGCGGTGCGTGACACATAGATTCGGAGCGCCCGCACCAAATCCAAGGTATGCAACGCCTTTTCAAAGCGATGCACAGGGGCCAGACAAAGAGAAGGCAATGAAATGTCCTGGTTAAGGTGGAAAGGAGACACCACCTTAGGGAGAAAGTCCGGAGACGGACGAAGAACCACCTTGTCTTGGTGAAACACCAAAAAGGGGGATTCCGAAGAGAGCGCAGCCAAATCAGAAACTCTCCTGAGAGAAGTTATGGCTACTAGAAAAACAACTTTCTGTGAAAGTCGAAACAAGGGAACCTCCCTGAGAGGCTCAAAGGGGGGTTTCTGTAAGGCCGTGAGGACCAGATTAAGGTCCCAGGGATCCAAGGGCCGCCGGTAAGGAGGAATGATGTGAGATGCGCCCTGCATGAAGGTGCGCACCTGAGCCAGTCGGGCGATACGCCGCTGGAACAATACCGACAGAGCCGACACCTGTCCCTTGAGGGAATTGAGGGACAGTCCTAGCTGTAGACCGGACTGTAGAAAAGACAGGATGGTCGGCAAGGAGAACGGCCAAGGAGCATGGTCGGAAGAGCGACACCAGGACAGGAAAATCCTCCAAGTCCTGTGGTAAATCTTGGCCGAGGAAGACTTCCGAGCCTGAGTCATGGTGGAGATGACCTCAGAGGGAATGCCTGACGCCGTCAGGATCCAGGACTCAAGAGCCACGCCGTCAATCTGAGAGCCGCAGAATTCTGGCGGAAGAACGGACCTTGAGAGAGAAGGTCTGGGCGGTCCGGGAGATGCCACGGCACCTCTACGGACAGACGGAGCAGGTCTGGGTACCAGGCTCGCCTGGGCCAGTCCGGAGCAATGAGTATGACTCGCCGGCCCTCCATTCTGATCTTGCGCAGAACCCTGGGCAAGAGCGCTAGAGGGGGAAACACATAGGCCAGACGGAACTGAGACCAATCTTGAACCAGTGCGTCTGCTGCGAAGGCCTGAGGATCGTGGGAGCGAGCCACGTAAACCGGAACCTTGTTGTTGTGCCGGGATGCCATTAGGTCCACTTACGGAGTGCCCCACTTGCGGCAGATTGATCTGAACACTGACGGATGCAGGGCCCACTCGCCGCTGTCCACGGTTTGACGGCTGAGGTAATCGGCCTCCCAGTTTTCCACGCCTGGGATGTGGACTGCAGACATGGTGGACTTGGAGTCCTCCGTCCACTGGAGGATTCGTTGAACCTCCAACATCGCCAGACGGCTGTGAGTCCCGCCCTGGTGATTGATGTAGGCAACCGCTGTCGCGTTGTCCGACTGAACTCGAATGTGCTTGCCCGCCAACAGGTGGTGAAAGGCTAGGAGAGCTAGAAACACAGCTCTGATCTCCAGCACATTGATCGAGAGGGCTGATTCGGACGGAGTCCAAGTGCCCTGTGCTCGGTGATGGAGAAATACTGCTCCCCAACCGGAGAGGCTGGCATCCGTGGTGAGGATCACCCAGGACGGAGTCAGGAAGGAGCGTCCCTGAGACAGAGAGAGGGGCCGAAGCCACCACTGAAGGGAGCTCCTGGTCTGTGACGACAGAGCCACCTGCCTGTGCAAGGAAGAGATCCGCTTGTCCCAACAGCGGAGAATGTCCAGCTGCAGGGGACGCAGATGGAACTGAGCAAAGGGAACCGCTTCCATGGACGCCACCATCTGACCCAGCACCTGCATGAGGTGTCTGATGGAATGACGGCGGTGCCTCAGCAGAGAGCGCACCGCCAGACGAAGGGACTGCTGTTTGACTAAGGGCAACTTGACAAGTGCCGGCAGAGTCTCGAATTGCATCCCTAGGTACAAAAGCACCTGGGTCGGGGTCAGAGTGGACTTGGGCAGGTTGACAAGCCACCCGAACTGAACTAGCGTGGCGAGAGTGAGAGAGACACTCCGCTGGCAGTCTGCACTGGATGAGGCCTTGACTAGAAGGTCGTCCAGGTAAGGAATCACTGCCAACCCCTGGAGGTGCAGGACCGCAACCACTGCTGCCATGACCTTGGTGAATACTCGAGGGGCCGTGGCTAAGCCGAAGGGGAGAGCCACGAATTGGAAATGTTCCTCTCCGATCGCAAAGCGTAGCCAACGCTGGTGTGAAACCGCAATAGGCACATGCAGATAGGCATCTCTGATGTCGATGGATGCCAGAAAATCTCCTTGGGTCATTGAGGCAATGACCGATCTCAGAGATTCCATGCGAAAGTGCCGCACCTGAACATGCTTGTTGAGAAGCTTGAGATCCAGGATGGGCCGGAAGGAACCGTCCTTTTTGGGGACTAGAAAGAGGTTTGAGTAGAAACCGCTGAACCGTTCCCGGGCGGGAACCGGAACAATTACACCGTTGGCCTGCAGGGATGCCACGGCCTGAGAGAAGGCGGCGGCTTTGGAGCAGGGGGGGGTGGACAGAAAAAATCTGTTTGGCGGGCTGGAAGAAAATTCTATCCTGTAGCCGTGGGAGATGATATCCCGCACCCACTGATCGGAGACGTGTTGCAACCACACGTCGCCAAAGTGGGAGAGCCTGCCACCGACTAAGGACGTTGCTGGCGCGGCCAGATAGTCACGAGGAGGCTGCCTTAGTGGCAGCGGCTCCTCCGGTCTTTTGAGGACGCGGCTTTGCGCGCCAGTTGGATTTACGATCCTTGACTGCGGTAGTGGACGAGGCCGAGGGCTTAGAGGACGACCAGTTAGAGGAACGAAAGGAACGAAACCTCGATTGGTTCCTGCCCTGGACAGGTTTCTTGGCTTTAGCTTGTGGCAAGGAAGTACTCTTCCCGCCAGTAGCTTCCTTAATTATATCATCCAGATGTTCCCCAAACAGCCGGGACCCAGCAAAAGGGAGACTCGCAAGGTACTTCTTAGAGGAAGCGTCTGCTTTCCACTCTCGAAGCCACAAGATCCTGCGGATCGCGAGGGAGTTAGCGGAGGCCACCGCAGTGCGGTGAGAAGCCTCCAGGATGGCAGACATGGCATAGGATGCAAAAGCCGAAGCTTGAGAAGTTAAGGCATCCGTCTCAGGAACAGAGTCCCTGGAGAGGGAATGAATCTCCGCCAGAGAGGCAGAGACTGCCTTAAGAGCCCACACTGCCGCAAAAGACGGGGAGAACGAGGCTCCTGCCGCCTCATATACAGACTTGGCCAGAAGGTCAACCTGGCGGTCAGTGGGATCCTTAAGAGAAGTGCCATCAGCCACAGCTACGACTGTGCGGGCTGAGATTCTGGACACCGGAGGGTCTACCTTTGGGGACTGGGCCCAGTCCTTAACCACCTCCGGTGGAAAAGGAAAACGGTCATCTGAACTACGCTTCGGAAAACGTTTGTCAGGACAGGCCCTGGGCTTGTTAACAGTGGTCTGAAAGCTGGAGTGGTTAAAAAACATACTCCTAGGTTTCTTAGGAGAGGTAAACTGGTGTACCTCTATCAGAGAGGGTTGTTCCTCTGACTCTTGTGGGTTGAGGTTCAGTACGGAGTTAATGGACGCAATCAAGTCACTAACATCCGCATCACCCTCAGACAAGTCAATGGGGTACATAGAGGCAGCGTCTGAGCCCACAGTAAACGAATCCTCCTCGCCCTGCACCTCGGCTTGTGAATCAGAGCCGTGGGACGAGGAAGGAGAAGGTTCCCTGCGTCTCCGTTTAGGGGGACGGGGTCCTAGGACATGCTCTGAGGGCTCTGCAGAGCTCGGAGCCGCAGAGACACCCTGAGAAGGGGGCTGATGCATGGACAGCAGTGTCCGGGACAGCTGCCCCATGGAGTCGGCAAAAGACTGGGAAATAGCTTGTGAAAAGGAAGCTACCCAAGCCGGGGGTTCAGCCACCGGGGCCGGAGCAGCCAGAGGGACCCCTGAGGCGGCTCCAGGCTGAGACACAAACATGTTAGCACAGGCATCACAATGTGGGTATGTGCTTGGCTCTGGCAGAATGAGCTTACACGCAGTGCATATAGCGTACATGTTTGCAGCCTTGCTCCTAGTGACAGACATGCTGCTGATGGTGGAAGCTCTGCAGCCAGAATACACTCCTGTAGAAAGCCTGAGAGTGTAATAAAAGTCCACAACCAGAGGTTGTGGCTTACCAGCCCGTGCTCTCTGTGTGCCCTCCGGATTCCACCGCTCCCCTGTGAAGCGTCAGCCTTCTAACAGTATGCAGCTGCAGCATCCAGCGCCTTCCAGTGTAGGAACGCTGAGAAAATGGCGCTGGGAGAAGAGGGGGGGCGTGTATAAGCCCCAAGAGCGGGAAAAAACGGAGGGCAGAGAGATACAGGAAGAAATACAGGGGAGGGAACATCTCCCCAGAGAGGAGTGCCCTCCCCTCTGCTGGTCGGGCGGTGGGCGGCGCTGTATGCAAAACATGCAGAGAAGCCGAAAACGAAACTAGGCCCAAACAGAAGCCGGGGCCTAGATTTTAAAAAGCGGCCGACGAGCAGGCACCTTCGGCGCGGTTCTCAGGGGAAACCCCCAGAACCGTCCGGAATTAACAGTAACGCTAAAGCACATACTGTCCCCCAAATAAAAGAACCCGGGACCCCTGAAAAAACGTCTCAATACTTAGCTCTTGAGACGCAGGGCCATGTCCCTGAATGGGGGTAACGCTCCTTCCAGCAGGGACCAGACAGGGCTGCGGATGGAGACCGGCCTTCTGCGAGCAGAGAGGACCGTGGAGGCTCCCACTTCAAACAGAGCCTCGACAGAGGGTGTGAAGGAGCGCGGCATGTGAAGGCTCCAGCCTTATAAAGTCAACCTTAACAGCACCCGACAGAGTGGGGTGTGAAGGGACATGCCGGGAGTCCAGACTGGACCCGCTTTTCTTCCAAATCTTTAAAAATAAAAATAAAAAAATATCAGAGAATGCAAGTGTGTGATCCTCCTGAAACACAAAGCATTGAACTGGGTAGATTGTCATCCAGGGGGTGTATATAGCCCGGAGGGAGGAGCTACACGTTTGAGTGTAGTACTTTGTGTGTCCTCCGGAGGCAGAAGCTATACACCCATGGTTTGGGTCTCCCATAAGGAACGATAAAGAAATACAAAGGCTCCCTCATAGCTACCCAAATACTATAATGGCCCCCACATAGCCTTCCATATAGTATAATGGGTCTCACGTAACCCTTTATATATTAGAATGCACCCCATAGTCCTCCATGTATTATAATACACTCCCCATAGACCTCCATATATTATAATGCACCTCCCATAGTCCCCTATGTATTTTAATTCATCCCATAGTCCTTCTTGTATAATTCACCCCATAATCCTCAATATATTATAATTCACCCCACAGTCCTCCATGTATTATAATCACCCCATAGTCCTCTATATATTATGCTGCACCCCATAGTCCTTCATGTATTATTGTATAATGCACTCCCCATAGTCCTCCAGATATTATAATGTAGCCAACAAAGAGGATTTTAAACAGTGATTTCAGATACATAATATATCACTAGATAGTGTACATTATTAAATCAATCTAGTAATATCAAGGACTATATATGGGCAAAAATCGCATAACCACATTTAGAAAGAAAGAAAGAGAAAAAGCGATCAGGGAGCCCAATTATACAAAGAACAATCAATTTCATCAAAAATAGATTTTTATTGAGAATAAATATTGAATATTAATTATCTATCAAATACACAAGTGCTTGTTTGGACAACTCTATATGCATCAACAATATACATGTAATGGAACCGTATCATGAAAAATATATAAATATATATTCTAGAATGGATAAAATTATCATACATAAATCAAAGATATATAATCCTTGAAGCTATAGAATATAAATTGAAACAAATATATATAGTAACAGAAATATCTGTAGATCAACAGGGATCACTTTTGCTGCACCAAGGTGTACTGAAACTCTAGTGCTTCAAGTAATATCAAACCCAGAATCGCTGGACATAGGAATGTAGCAGATATCGTTACAGACCACCAGGGGTCACTCTTGCTACACCACAGTCATATCTACCCTACTATTCACAATTACCCAATATTGGTTAAGTCAGTTAGGGATATGCCCATATAAACCCATAATGGTGAATTACCAATCAGAATTGTAAATACAGGATTGTTACTACATACATATATATACCTAAATGAACGGTTACCGTTGGAAGCGTGTGACACCCAACACGTGTTTCGGTTTCTTCGTCAGGGGGCATGCCTGATCGACCGGAAAGGAGGTTTAAATACAGCCCACCTCCAATCACCGCACATCACCATTAGTGACGCATGCGCTGTCATGGCAACTCACCGACGCGAGGTCGGCCGCCGCGTCACAGATCATCTGACCCAGGGCAACACGTGACCCGAGTACAGAGGAGCCGTGGAGACACAGCGAGCCGAACAAGCGCCGATAACCTATGACAGCCGCGCGTTCAGGTGTGGGGCAAAATTAGAATTTATATCATGAATGCAAATTTAGGATTTAAATAGAGAGATTTTTGACCACATAATAAGTGTACTATTCATTACAGAATCTAAATATATGTGAAAGATAGTGAATGAATAAATCAATCCATGATTATACTTCTATTCCCTGGAAATTGCAAACACAATATTTGTCAAGAGATACAAGTAAATCTATGTAGCCAGACAGCAATAAATAAAGTATAAATCATTATGCCTATGTTAACGTTCAAATACCCCTATACAGGATACATATCATAAATATTAGGTTAGAACGGACAGAACATGTGTAAATGATGTTATTATAAATATTAAAACTTGTATATATTACATAAGAGGGTACATCTCCCACAATACATAGTATTGGGGATAATCAAGTAGTCCCCCATCACACATATTGACAGACCCAGTTCTGCTTAGCATTCTCTAAGTATCCAAATGAACTTGCTGCTTGATCACATCTTACAATGATACCAATGTGTACAATGGTCCTATGTGTCTTGCTTTTGGGTATTATATCATTATCCAACGAACGAATTCCCTCTTCTTTATTTATTGCTGTCTGGCTACATAGATTTACTTGTATCTCTTGACAAATAATGTGTTTGCAAAAATCTCTCTATTTAAATCCTAAATTTGCATTCATGATATAAATTCTAATTTTGCCCCACACCTGAACGCGCGGCTGTCATAGGTTATCGGCGCTTGTTCAGCTCGCTGTGTCTCCACGGCTCCTCTGTACTTGAGTCACATGTTTCCCTGGGTCAGATGATCTGTGACGCGGCGGACGACCTCGCGTCGATGAGTTGCAATGATGGTGCGCGCGTCACTAATGGTAATGTGCGGTGATTGGAGGTGGGCTGTATTTAAACCTCTCCGGTCGATTGGGCACGCCCCCTGACGAAGAAACCGAAACACGTGTCGGGTGTCACACTTTTCTAACAGTAACCGTTTATTTGGGTATATGTATGTAGTAACAATCCTGTATTTACAATTCTGATTGGTAATTCACCATTATGGGTTTATATGGGCATATCCCTAACTGACTTAATAACCAATATTGGGTAATTGTGAATAGTAGGGTAGATATGACTGTGGTGTAGCAAGAGTGACCCCTGGTGGTCTGTAACGATATCTGCTACATTCCTATGTCCAGCGATTCTGGGTTTGATATTACTTGAAGCACTAGAGTTGCAGTACACCTTGGTGCAGCAAAAGTGATCCCTGTTGATCTACAGATATTTCTGTTACTATATATATTTGTTTCAATTTATATTCTATAGCTTCAAGGATTATATATCTTTGACTTATGTATGATAATTTTATCCATTCTAGAATATATATTTTTCATGATACGGTTCCGTTACATGTATATTGTTGATGCATATAGAGTTGTCAAACAAGCACTTGTGTATTTGATAGATAATTAATATTCAATATTTATTCTCAATAAAAATCTATTTTTGATGAAATTGATTGTTCTTTGTATAATTGGGCTCCCTGATCGCTTTTTCTCTTTCTTTCTATAATGCAGCGAAATAGCCCAGCATGTATTATAATGCAGCCCCCAGTCTTCCATGTTTTATAATGCACCCCCATAGTCCATGTATAAGGTAGCCCCCATAGTCCTCCATATATTATAATGCAGCCCCCATAGTCCGCCATATACTTTAATCCCACCCTATAACCCTCCATGTATTGCTGTATAATGTGTCGCGGGCAAGAGACAGATCACAACCGGCGGGCCGCACTCGGATCCGGGTGGTGGCTGTGGCTCGAGTGGCAGCCGGATCCGGGGCTCGCGCAGCCGTCTGTCACTCACGATTGAAAAGGGAATATTTACAGGGGAGTTGTCTGTGACGCCACCCGTGGGTTGCGGTGAAGGTTGGTGATACCGCCGCTGCCTTGTATGTGAGTGCCCGGGACTGATGGAGCGGGGCAGCAAGGTGGAATCCCCTCCACGGGTAGGGGAGGTGTAGTCCCGGGGCCCAGAGTATTGTGAGGGTTTTCAGGGAGCAGGAAACTCACAGTTCGGTTGTCGTGGTGCTGCATGAGCTGCTGATGATTTGGACAGTCAGTAACCACACACAGTCTGTATTGTAAACCAAATTGCCAATGGCCGGTCACCTTTGGTGGGTGTCTTCGGGTCCCACACCCAGATATACAACCAGGGGCCCTTCCTTCCAAACTCTCTGTCTGTCTCTTTCTTGCCTGGACTAGTCCGCTTGAGCGGCCTCCGGACCGGATCCCCTTTCTCGGCACCGGCGGGCTACAACCCTGTCCCGGTCGGCCTCAGGTTCCCTGCGACTGGATCTCCGTCGCCTGTGGCCCTCACTGCCACCTAGTCCGGTAGTCCAGGGCTCCAACCCCAACTACCACCTTCTCCAGGGAGCTGCAACTCCTTCCTGTCAGCTCTTCACTGATTACAGCACAAACTGAAACTTAACTCCTCTCTGCACTTCCTAAGCTCCTCTCGCCCCCTCCCATTTTCCTGGGGAGGGGGTGAGTAGGGTCTGATTGGCTGGTGTACTGTATATCTGTGTGGGGACTGTGTTGGTGTCAAGGTGGATTAACTCTTTTGTGACTACCTGGTTTTGCCAGGGCGTCACATAATGCACGCCCCATAGTCCTCCATATATTATTATACACCCCCATAATCCTTCATGTATTATAATTCCCACATAGTCCTCTATGCATTACTGTATAATACACTCCCCATAGTCCTTTATATATTATAATGCAGCCCCCATAGTCGTTCATATTGTATTACACAGCCACCTTACCTTTCAATGCACCCCACAGTCCATGAATAAGGTATCCACCATAGTCCTTCATATTGTATTATGAAGCCCACATAATGTTTAATGCACCCCCATAGACCTCTGGTAATCGTGCACTCACTGATTAAAGAAAAAAATAAACAAGTACTCACCTCTCCTCATTCCCCACTGCTCCGATCAGAGTCCTGCGCTCTGCATGTCTCAGCACAGCGGCGCGCAGTAGTGATATTACCGCGCTCTGCTGAACTGAGATGTTGATCATAGGCACAGGGAGAAAATGATGAAGGAGGGAAAGGACCGCTCCACTCCCTCTCTCATCATGGTTTTGTGCGATAATGGGCAATGACCCCCACAAGCGAGGGGGGCCCGATGCTGCCTCTAGCACCAGCTCCCCTGACTCATAGGCCCCATATAGGCCGCATGGTCTGCCTACATTGGCGGTACACCACTGGTGCAAAGTGAAGAAAAAAAGGAGCGCCATATTTCAGTTCAGATTTAGTTTGAGTGTTTTGCAGGTGCCATGTCACATTGGCAGAGCCCTATACGCCTTTTCACTGGGAGTCAAGTTAGAGCCCATCTTCCGCAGCATGAGTAAGACCCGCACCTTCTGCTGAACATACATCTCGTCCGGACTCTTCCCGGGGGCCCTCTCACGGATCATACCCCCTGTCCTGCACCCTCTTTAATGAAGGGGCTTCCAGGTGCAGTCAGTAGGATGGTATGGAGGGGACGCCTTTTCGGAGCGGCTCTTCCATCCAGCCAGCGCCTGGCTCCTCCTCCTCGGCCACTCGGTGCGCGGCTCCGGCCTGTACGCGGCAGTGTCTGGCGGCTTCTCTCCTCCACAGCCTGGGAGTCACCAGCAGCGACAATCTCCATACTTTTTATATTTGGGGTCTGTTAACCATTTATTGTGGAAGATTCTAAGGTATATTGAATTTTTGCTATATATTTGCATAGGTAGTATTCATTAATATTTAGCATTCAGGTTTTTTCAATTTATTTGGTTAAAATTGGTGTGAATTGTATTTGATCATTTATGAAATATTTAGGAGGACTTTGACTTATTATAGGCAGGTCATATATGGAAGCTGAGCTGCATGTTACTTTACGCTGAGGAAAAAAGCACAGTGAGCATGGGACTGCTATAATTTCCATCCACTGTGTTTGTAGTGCACAGTGCAGCATTTTGGATGCACCGAATATACGATGCCTCCAAAACGCAGCTATTCCTGATCATGGGCACGTACATTTACATGTAATCCCTGGTGTAAGCGCTCAGCGTAGAGATCAGGATAAACATGAGCTGCGCCTTTGAGAGGAAGAATGAACAAACCAATAGCAGTTGAAATTGGTTTTATTTATTTTATTCCTCTGCTCAGAAGGATTACAGCGATCTCAAATTTATATACCGTATTTTTCGTTTTATAAGACGCACCAGAATATAAGGCGCACCCCAAATTTGGAGAAAAAAAAAGGTGAAAAAAAAATTGGGGTCCATTATATAATCTGGTGGTGTCTTACCAGGGAGAGGGGGCAGCAGCGGAGCGGGAGTCACAGAAGGCAGGGGCGGTACTGGAGTACTGTGATGCTGACAATGGTACAGAGGGAGGCCCAGAAACTCACTGCGGTCTCTGCTCTGTGCGGGGCCGGTGATACCGCTCTGCTCTGTGCAGGGGGGCATTCTGAAGATGTCGGCAGTCCACGGTGAGGGCTTCAAATAATGGCAGCGAGAGTCGGCGCATGCGCAGATGACAGCTTGAGCTGAGAGCTCCATCTGCGCAGGCGCTGACTCTAGGTGCAATTATTTGAATCCCTGACCACGAACATCTACAGAATGACCGCCTGCTGCACAGAGCACCCGCGCGCCGAGCAGACCAGAGCAGCCGCGCGCCGAGCAGACCAGAGCATCCGCTCTCCGAGCCGAGCAGACCAGAGCAGCCGCGCACCGAGCCGAGCAGACCAGAGCAGCCACGCACCGTGCAGAACAGAGCAGCTGTGTACAGAGCAGAGCAGCCGCGCGCCGAGCAGACCAGAGCAGCCACGCGCCGAGCAGACCAGAGCAGCCGCGCGCCGAGCCTAGCAGACCAGAGCAGCCGCATGCCGAGCAGAACAGAGCAGCCACGCGCCGAGCCGAACAGAGTGGCGCCGCCTGATGCACACAACAGAGCCGTACTGACCAGGACCGGCAGCTACATTCGGATTTTAAGATGCACCCCTCATTTTCCTCCCAAATTTTTGAGAGGAAAAGTGCGTCTTATAATCCGAAAAATACAGTAGTTATTTTAGGTTTGGCTACTATCACATTACTGAATTGTGAAAATTATAGTTTTTTAGTTTTCTGCCAAGAGTCATGTGAAGGCTTGTTTTTTGCGAGAGGAGTTGGAATTTTTATTGCTACCATTTTGGGCTACATAATATTTTTTGATCGCTTTCTATGCCACTTTTTGTGAGGCAGAATCAAGAAGAAACAGCAATAAAGGAATTGGGTTTTTTTACGCTGTTCACAGTGCAGTTAAAGCGATAAGACAACTTTATTTTTCGAGTGAGTGCAATTACAGTGATACCACATTTATATAGTTTTTTTTTTGTTATGTTTTGTCGCTTTAACACCATAAAAATAAAAACTATTTGATAGAAAAAGAAAAACAGTTTTTGCATTGCTGTATTCTGAGAGCTATAGCTTTTTTTGGCGGCTGGAGCTGTATGTGACTTTTCAATCACGTTTTATACCACTTTTTTGTCAGCTGTATAATGAAAAGACAGTTTTGCTATGCTTTTTAATATTTTTTTTTTACGGGGTTCACTGAAGGAGTTAACTAGTGTGACAGTTTTATAGAGCAGGTTGTTAGGGATTCCGCAGTACCAAATATATTTGTGTAAAAAAAAAAATATATGATAATTAGTTACCAGTAACTGGATTTTCCAGACCATGACAGCACCATATGTGAGAGAGTGTATGCGCAACAGGAAACATTTCTGAATATCAAAGTAGTGGCCCTTTATCGGGCTCCTTTACCCACCGGACTGACGTTTGCGGTGATAACTACCGGCTCTTCAGCGTTCCCAGGAACCCTTTTCCCCAGATTCAGTTTGTCCCGTCACCAATCCAGTGATCTTAGGACTTTTTGTGATAGCTGGAACGTGTGTTCTAAGTCCAGCTCTGAATGGAGAAAACCTGTCCCTGAATGCTTCTTGTGTGGAACTGAGGCCACTAGATCGCGGGTATCATAGACGTTAGGGACCCTAATAAAGACATTGCTAGTCTTAGTAACATTTCTGACCACCTTTGAGCTGATAGCATTTTCTGTTTTATTTTTAATATTTTTTCCAGTGAGAGAAAGCAATACTGCCCCACTGAGTCCAAACTGATGCCCAAAAATAACTGAATCTGAGCAGGGTCTTTCCTTGACTTTGCCTCACTTATCAACCATCCTAGTTCTGAGAGGACTGAGGACTGACGGCTGCTGAACAATCCCTTTCTGACCTACCCACAACCAAAAATTTGTCAAGGTATGGGACTATTAAAATGTCTCTTTTTTTTTTTTTTTTTTTTTTAAATAGGATGCCATCTCCACCACAATTTTGGTGAATACTCTTGGAGCTATTGAAATGTTAAATGGGAAGCACTGGTATTGAAGTGAGTCAATTTCACCTCGATTCTCACTGCCAGCCTCATATTTTTGGAGGTCTTTGTGGATCAGGACATAGTAGTATGCGTCCGTCAGGTCTATTAATGCCATCTAACAAAAGTAGTCCCACTGCTGACTTGAGGGTCTCCATCATAAATCTTTCCACTTCCATGTAGTAATTCAGAGATCTTAGATTGAAGATGGTCATGAAGGACTCATCGGGTGTTTTTTATTAGAAATAGGTTGAAGTAAAACCCGGTTCCCATTTCTAACTCCGGCACCCTGATCAATACCTTTTTCCCTAATAATGAAAGGACTTCCTACTCTAGAACCCTCTGATTTTTGGGGCTACTCGGGAAGTTATTACTCGTTGAGGCGGGAGGGAAGAAAAAGTTAGCCTTAGACCAAGGGATATGGTTTTTAACATCCAAACAGAGCAGAGGCAGGAACATCAGCCCACTGGGGATAAACTTGCTTCAGTCTTCCTCCCACCAGAGACCTGGTGTCATTGCCCCTTGGGAAATCCCTTATAGGAGGGTCTGTTGAACAAAAAACCCTTGTTTTGGACCTTATCTCTTCCCCAAGGGCACCCCCTAATATTGCTCTCCTTTTGGCCCTACCTTCCTCCCTGAGGTCTGAAAGGAATCTCTGAACCTGTATCCAGAGGGGGAACACACACGTTTCTTGTCTCCTGCCTTCTCTAGGATGTCGTCTTGGGCTGATCCAAACAGAGTCTCCTTGGCATGGTACTGCGCATACTTTCACTTTGGACTGAAAATCAGCATTCCAGTTCTTTAGCCATAACACACGCCTACTGGAGTTGGAAAGGGTACAAGCACAAGCGGCTAACCTTACCCCATCTACCGAGGCATCGGACCTTACCTCATCTAACGAGGCATCGGCCAAGAAGTTTGCTGTAAGCTCTCCCTGGGGTGTGATGGCGAATGCGGCTCTGCTTTCTGAATCGTGAAGTGTCCGCAGTGTCACTGCTCCAGATGCCGCACATAGAGACAGACCCTGGCCAGGACCCAAAACCTTCTCAGCAACCCCTGGAACTGGCAGGCCAATTGGGGCCCAGGGAACCTCCTAGTTCATGCGATGTCAGGCATGGGGGAAGGGAACCGCCTCATGTGACCAGTGCAGCCCCTGTGACACCTGGATCCCCAGGACCTCCTGGCCCGCCGAGAGCCAATCCTCAGGAGAAGTTTTCCCAAATAAACTCCGGTATCCTCTTCCAGGAACAGGAAACCACACTGGGGATTTGGAGAGGTGCCGCCCCTTTTATTTTTAGAAAGGTTTCCTGTTCCTGGGGTTGGATACACTCTCTCATGTTTGGTGCTGTCATGGGAAGGAAAAAATACAAAAAACTATATATTGGGAGAAAAAAAAATGTTGATTTGTTTTTATTTCTGTTTTTGTTTTATTATATATATTTTAACTTTTTTTTTTACTTTTTACTTTCACTGCTCTGATCGCAGATGCACTGTATTGCAATGACAGATCATTGCTGTACACTGCAGGTATCACCGCTGCACTGTGAGAAGCTTCAGGGATTATGCTGCAGGCATGATCACTGAGGTTTTCCATAGTCTGGTCACCCGGAGGTCGTTATGACGATCTCAGGTCACCATGGCGACAATCAGGCCCTCACAATTACATTGCGGGGGCACTCATCAGATGGGAGAGGGAAAACAATCCCTCCCCAAACCCCTAAATGCCACTATATCGTTTGCGGCATTTATGAGTTTAAACAGCCAAGGACGGTGCAGGCACTATCTCTAGCTGTGGGGGGCGGAGCTCGGCTGTTGGAAAACCAGAGTCCCTGGCAATTGCGCCAGGCACAGCTCGTTCACCCCCAGCAATCGCCATGACATACCTATATGTTCTTGGTCAAGAACAACTTCCCTCTCATGATGTATAGTTACATCAATGGTCGTGAAGGAGTTAAACTATTGATTATTCCAACCAATATCGGCAAATTTTACTCTAATGTGTATGGGAGCCTTTAGTATAAAATTAATTCCTCCACCATAGAGGAATGTGTGCTGCAGAGCAGACCATTATGATGATGCAATAAAAGATGCTACAGTAACCGTATAATATGACTATAAATATACTGTGAGGTAATAAGCAGCAAATTTTCCATTTATTAAATCTGCACAGAAAAGTCACTGTATTTTTTACATACCTCTAGTCTCAGGGACTGGAAGTGAGTGGACGTGACCAACCGGAAACAGTGGACGGGAGCAGAGATAGTGGGCATGACCGGCCGGACTTAATAAACAATTTTTAAGTCCACATAGTCATGGAGTTCTATACAATAGAAACAGTGGTATGGGTGATGCAGCCGGGGGGGTAGGGTTGGGGGGGGGCGCGAAGCCCCCCTTGCATAAAGTGGAATACTTGCGACTTAGTTGGTCGGTGTGATGCTCGTCTTGGTGGGCATAGCCTGGCATGCAACCCATGACAAGCTTTCATTAAGCAGGAGGTGGCTTGGCCCCAGAGTCCCACTTCTATTTTGAGAACTCCAAGACTACATGGACTTAAAAAATGTTAGCTAAGTCCGGCGGTCGGTCATGCCCACTATCTCCGCTCCAGCCTACTAATTCTGGCAGGTCACGCCCACTCACTTCTGGTGTCCGATACTCCAAGTCGACTGTATCTTTTACCTAGTATATGCCTTACGTTTATTTGAATTTTTTTTTTACATTTTATCACCTTCTTCATATAGTAATCTTAGCCAACATCTTGTAGTAATGTGCCCATGGTTGCAGTAATGTCACCATCCGTGTCCCCTGTAGTAAGGTGCTCATGCTTGTGGTATTGTGCCCAGTAGTATTCTGCCCATCCTTCTGGTATGTGCTCAGTAGTATAGTACCCTGTAGTATTGTGCCCATCCTTGTGCCCTGTAGTATTGTGCCCAGTAATATTGTGCCCATCCTTGTACCTTGTAGTATTGTGCCCATCCTTGTAGTATTGTGGCCATCCCTGTAGTATTGTGCCCATCCTTGTAGTATTGTGCTCTGTAGTATTGTGCCCATCCTTGTAATTGTACCCTGTAGTATTGTGCCCATCCTTGTAGTATTGTGGCCATCCCTGTAGTATTGTGCTCTGTAGTATTGTAGCCATCCTTGTAGTATTGTGCCCTGTAATATTCAGCTTATCTTTGTAGTATTGTGCTCTGTAGTATTGTGGCCATCCCTGTAGTATTGTGCCCTGTAATATTCAGCTTATCTTTGTAGTATTGTGCTCTGTAGTATTGTGGCCATCCCTGTAGTATTGTGCCCTGTAATATTCAGCTTATCTTTGTAGTATTGTGTTCTGTAGTATTGTGGCCATCCCTGTAGTATTGTGGTCATCCCTGTAGTATTCTGCTCATCCTTGTAGTATTCTGCTCTGTAGTATTGTGGCCATCCCTGTAGTATTCTGCCCATCCTTGTAGTATTGTGCTCTGTAGTATTGTGGCCATCCCTATAGTATTCTGCCCATTGTTTAATAATACGCAAAAAAAATAAAATCTCCTCACCTTTCCTCTGTTCCCTCTTATCAGGCTCCGAGCCCACGATCAGTATTTGCAGAGTTTTGGATGCAGCATGCTTCAGCTGCGTCCAAAACCCTGCTATGTACAGTACAAGCATAGTGGATAGGATTTCTAAAAACCCTATGCCTGCTGTGCGTGTACGGCCAGCAGTGAAAATGGACCTGCGGTGCGGCTTGCAGAGGCCGCAGCATGTAAATTTATGCTGCGGAGTCAGAAGTGTCCTCCCTAGGCAAAACACAGCGAGGAGACCGCAGCGCTCCAAACCCTCATCGCGGGCACAGGCAGCTGTGGTCTCCTAAGGAGGAGACTTGCAGCCCTGCAGGTCAGGACCCGCCACGTCCAGGACGCAGCGGGTCCTGATCTTGAGCACGTACCTTACCTGCTTGTTGCAGCCTGTGATGATCGCGGCCCACAGACCCAGTGACGATCGTGGCTCTATGCTGATGGTCAGCGCTGGCAGGACTTTACTGCATTTGAATCAATTTGTGGTGCCGCGCAGAGGAGCTGTGTCTGGACTATACCAATGGCTGCGGCCTGCCAATCAGATGCAAGGAAGTGACATTGCTGTATGACGTCACCTCCTTGCATGTAATTGCCAGGCAGCAGCAACTGGAATAGAGCTGACAGCTCCTCTGCGCAGCACCGCAAATGGATTCAAATGCAGTAAAGTCCTGCTGGTGCCGACCCCCAGCATAGAGCCGTGATTGTCACGGGATCTGCGGGCCAGCAGCCAAAGGGGCCTCATGTGGCCCGCGTGTTTGAGACCTCTGTTTTAAGGCATTTTTATTACTTTTTGAAAATTCAGAAGTTTACAGACATTTCATTAGTATTTGGTAAAATTGCCCTTAAATTGTATAACTTGGGTCAAAAGTTTTAGATCTCCTACCACAAGCTTCTCACAATAGTTGGTAGGAATGTGGGCCCATTCCTCCTGTGAGAACTGGTGTAACTGAGCCATGTTTGGTTACCTTGCTTACACCGGCCTTTTCAGCTTTGCTCATAAATTTTCAATAGGATTGAGATAATATAGAATATTTATTCACTTATATAGCGCAATTAATTCCATAGTGCTTTACATACATCAGCAATCAGGCCTTTGTGATGGCCGCTCCATAACATTCCCTTTGTTATCCTTAAGCCACTTTGTAACCAGTTTGGCAGTAGCTTCGGGTCATTGTCCATTTGGAAGATCCATTTCCGTCCAAGCTTTAAGTTCCTGGCTGATGTCTTCAGAAGTTGCATCTGTGTTGCCACATAATCTTTCCTCATGATGCCATCTATTTTGTGAAGTGCACCAGTCTCTCCTACAGCAAAACAACCCCCAATATGATGCTGCCACCCCCATGTTTCACAATTGGGATGGTGTTCTTAGGCTTCAAAGCTTTTCCCTTTTTCCTCCAAATGTAGCGATGGTTATTATGGCCAAACAGTTCAATTTTAGTTTCATCTGACCACAGGGCATGTCTCCAAAATGTACTGTTTTTGTTCCTTTGTGCATTTGCAAACATTAATCTGTCTTTCTTATGTTTTTTTTGAGTAATGGCTTTTTCCTGGCAGAGTGGCTTTTCAGCCCATGTTGATACAGTACCGTATTTTTCGGACTATAAGATGCACCGGACCATAAGACGCACCCTGGTTTTAGAGGAGGAAAATAGGAAAATAAAATTTTAAGCAAGAAATGTGGTCATGACACACTGTTATGGGGCGAGGATCTGCTGTTGACACTGTTACGGGGTTAATGTCCCCAAATTCTCTACTAAGGTACCCCAACCTGGTAATGATTAGAGTTGAGCGATGTCCGAGTCGAATGGTTCTCCAATTTCATGTTCGAGTGATTTTGGGGGGGTGTTCGAGTCGTTCGACGAACTCGAACGATTTGCTAAAAGTTCGGCAGTTCGAGTTAGGGGCACTTTGCACACTGCGACATCGCAGGTGCGATGTCGGTGGGGTCAAATTGAAAGTTACGCACATCCAGCATCGCATGCGACATCGCAGTGTGTAAAGCCTAGATGATACGATTAACGAGCGCAAAAGCGTCGTAATCGTATCATCGGTGCAGCGTCGGCGTAATTCATAATTACGCTGATGCGACGGTCCGATGTTGTTCCTCGCTCCTGCGGCAGCACACATCGCTGTGTGTGAAGCCGCAGGAGCGAGGAACATCTCCTACCGGCGTCACCGCGGCTTCCGTAGGATATGCGGAAGGAAGGAGGTGGGCAGGATGTTTACATCCTGCTCATCTCCGCCCCTCCGCTCCGATTGGCCGCCTGCCGTGTGACGTCGCAGTGACGCCGCACGACCCGCCCCCTTAACAAGGAGGCGGGTCGCCGGCCACAGGGACGTCGCACGGCAGGTGAGTGTGTGTGTGAAGCTGGCGTAGCGTTAATTTTCGCTACGCCAGCTATCACCACATATCGCTGCTGCGACGGGGGCGGGGACTATCGCACTCGGCATCGCAGCATCGGCCTGCGATGTCGCAGTGTGCAAAGTGCCCCTTACATTCGAGAACGGTTTGATCACCAAAAGCGTGGCTTTTCACACTAAGTACGTGCGCACGTTGCGTATCTGCATGCGTCCTGCGTCCCCAGCACAATCCATCTTTCCTACTCACCAATCACGGGCGCCTTGTTGCACGGCTGTCACAAATCCCTGGCGGCTTTTCCTCTTTTGAAAATGGCTGCTGCTTCATTATTCAATCAGGTATTCCGTGTCTTCCCCGCCCACCGGCGCCCATGATTGGTTGCAGTCAGACACGCCCCCACGATGAGTGACAGCTGTCTCACTACAACCAATCACATCCGCTGGTGGGCGGGTCTATATCGTGCAGTAAAATAAAGAATTAATTAAAAAAAAAAAAGGCAGTTCCCATCAATTTTGATACCAGCCAGGATAAAGCCACACGGCTGGAGGCTGGTATTGTCAGGATGGAGAGCGCCACGTTATGGGGAGCCCACCACCCTTACAATATCACCAAGCAGCCGCCTGGAATTGCCGCATCCATTAGATGTGACAGTTCCGGGACTCTACCCCGCTGATCCCGAATTGCCCTGGTGCAATCCTGCATACAGTCCTGGATGGAGTATGCTGAGCCTTGTAGTTCTGCAGCTGCTGTCTGCTGTCTGTCTGTATGGAGGAGAGCAAATAGCAGCTGCAGAACTACAAGGCTCAGCATCATCCATCCAGTACTGTATGCTGGAGGGAGAGGCAGGGGGAGCAGAACTACAAGGCTCAGCATGCTCCATTCACTAGTGTATTCAGGAGAGCAGACAGCAGCTGCAGAACGACAAGGCTCAGCATATTCCATCCAGGACTGTATGCAGGAGTTTCTTGCCCCCCCAAAAAGGACATTTTTGTGTACTCACCATAAAATGTCTTTCTTGGAGCCTTTCATTGGGGGACACAGACAGTGGGTTATATGGTGTCTCCAGGGGAGGCTTGACACTAGGTTTAAAAAAGAGTTAGCTCCTCCTCCCACAGCATATAACCCCAGCTAGGCGGGAACTAGCTCAGTTTGGTGTAAAAGCAGTAGGAAAAGGATAACCAAAACCACAAGGGCGGGAGCTGTGTCCCCCAATGAAAGGCTCCAAGAAAGACATTTTACGGTGAGTACACAAAAATGTCCTTTCCTTTCTCGCCTTTTCATTGGGGGACACAGACAGTGGGACGTCCAAAAGCAGTCCCTGGGTGGGAACTGAACTATTAACAGTGTATAGCATCAGACTAATAGCTGACTAACAACTGCAACTGCAGTGAACTCATATCAAAACACTGTCAAGAACAGAGCAGTGGCCACTTATAAATGGGCCACTGCCGCCTGAAGGACTTGTCTTCCAAGAGCAGCATCCGCGGAGGCATGCGTATGCACTCTGTAGAATTTTGTGAACGTGTGCACACTGGACCAGGTAGCGGCCTTGCAAAGTTGGGCCGCCGAAGCCTGATGGCGGATAGCCCAGGAGGCACCCACTGCTCGTGTAGAGTGGGCCCACACAGATTGAGAAGGAATGGCACCTCGTGCTTTGTATGCCTCACAGATGGCAGTCCTGATCCATCGAGAAATCGTGGATTTAGACGCCGGGTTGCCCTTTTTGTGTCCTACTGGGAGGACGAAGAGAATGTGTCGCCCGGGGACCAGGGGGTACTCAGATCCGGGCCACGGGGTCACTTCTGTGGGTATCACGGTGGCGTGACCCGGTCTGTGATCCCAGGCTCCACAGTAAAAGGGGATTTGGTAAGGGAGATTGTCCGTGACGCCACCCACGGTTGAGGTGATTGTGGACACCACCGCTGCTCTTTATGGGGATCCCGGGAGCGGTGACAGGGAGCAGCTTAGTTGTTATTTCTCCCCTCCGTGGGTAGGGGGTTGGTTGTCCCGGGGCCCGGTGATGGGGTAAGCAGGGAGCAGGGCGCAGTGCTGCGGTGTGGTGCCCGAGGGCACGGGCGTACTCACAAGTATTCCACACAGAGTCACTGGTAAAATAGGAATTGCCGGTGTCCGCAGCCTTCGGTACGGGGTGTTAGTGTCCCACACACGGTGCAGCAGCTCCTGTTGTTCTACCCCTGCAGCCAGGTGCCTTTCTCTCCACTCTCTTCCTCCTTCTCCTCAGCCGGGAACGGGGAATACACTCCCCTGCAGTGATCCGGGTCACCCAGGTACCGGGGGCCACTACCCTGCCCGGCTACCTCTGGCCCCTTCCTCACTCACAGCCTGTCCCGGCCCTCTCGGAGCACGCTTCACTTTTCAGCCTGGGAGCTACAACTCCATGCTTCTCTTCTCTCTGTCTCTCCAAACACTCTGCTCCAGCCCCTCCCCTCTGCTCTGCTTTTCTCTTACCCTGGGGGCTGTGGTTTGTCCTGCTGCATCGGTGTGGGATCAGATTACCAAGGAGGATTAACTCTTTCTGTGACAACCTGGCTTTGCCAGGGCGTCACACACCCCCTTGGTAAAACACGGCCCGTCCTCGGGCCGTCTAGGCACCAACATTTATAAAAACTGGAAAAAGGATAAATAAACACATTACAATCATACATCTTCCCACATCGGGAGGTACGTTTTCTAAAACTTTAACCTGTTCTGCCACCCCGCACCTGCGGAGCAGATGGCCTCCTCCTGAACCTGAGGGCGTTCAACAGGGGTGACAGTCCATAAAACAGTCAACTTTTTAACTTGTGGGTAGCCGTCCATGCTCCGCTACCACTGCTGCTGCCGCCACTCCCAGTACGGGGCACGGGTTCCGTGCTCTGCCTCCTGCTCAGAAGCCAGGCCCACCTGGATGCCCTCGGCGCCGGCTACAACCGGCCTCGCTAACTGCCGAGGGCTCCATCTCTCACTGGCCTGCTCCTCCTCTCTGCAGGTGCACTCCGGCTGCTCCACAGCCGTGACGGGGTACCTGGGCGCGGCTGGCGCCACATATGGGGCAGACTTCCAATCGGGTGCCACCTCCGTTGCGGCCGGGCGGACTGCCGGAGCCGACGTCATCACCGTGGCGGCTGAGCGGACTGCCGGAGCCGGGTAAGATGTCATCGGGGTCGCGGCTACTGCTTGTCCAGGAACGGAATTAGGCAAAGTCCTGGCGTCCCTGCCTTTACAGTCCCGGTCACATGAACTGCAGTTCCTTCCTACTGCTCCCCCTTGGTACTCGGGAGCAGTCCTTCTAGCAACTTTTAAAGTTTCTCTTTCGCTTCCGGTCCTCCGGAGCTTCACTTCCGCCCGCGTTCTGAGGGGGCGGAGCCTCTTTTTCGCGCCCACCGCTTGGGGAAGAAGGCGCTGGGCGGGAAATTTTCGCGCCCAAAATGGCGGCAAAGATGGCGACTTTCAAAATTTTTGCAGCGGATCACCGCTGACAGTCCAGAATAAGGCGCACTTCCTCCAGGAAACTGGATGGGTTCGATCCTGTTCGTGACGCCAAATGTGTCACCCGGGGACCAGGGGGTACTCAGATCCGGGCCACGGGGTCACTTCTGTGGGTATCACGGTGGCGTGACCCGGTCTGTGATCCCAGGCTCCACAGTAAAAGGGGATTTGGTAAGGGAGATTGTCCGTGACGCCACCCACGGTTGTGGTGATTGTGGACACCACCGCTGCTCTTTATGGGGATCCCGGGAGCGGTGACAGGGAGCAGCTTAGTTGTTATTTCTCCCCTCCGTGGGTAGGGGGTTGGTTGTCCCGGGGCCCGGTGATGGGGTAAGCAGGGAGCAGGGCGCAGTGCTGCGGTGCGGTGCCCGAGGGCACGGGCGTACTCACAAGTATTCCACGCAGAGTCACTGGTAAACTAGGAATTGCCGGTGTCTGCAGCCTTCGGTACGGGGTGTTAGTGTCCCACACACGGTGCAGCAGCTCCTGTTGTTCTTTCCCTGCAGCCAGGTGCCTTTCTCTCCACTCTCTTCCTCCTTCTCCTCAGCCGGGAATGGGGAATACACTCCCCTGCAGTGATCCGGGTCACCCAGGTACCGGGGGGCCACTACCCTGCCCGGCTACCTCTGGCCCCTTCCTCACTCACAGCCTGTCCCGGCCCTCTCGGAGCACACTTCACTTTTCAGCCTGGGAGCTACAACTCCAGGCTTCTCTTCTCTCTGTCTCTCCAAACACTCTGCTCCAGCCCCTCCCCTCTGCTCTGCTTTTCTCTTACCCTGGGGGCTGTGGTTTGTCCTGCTGCATCGGTGTGGGATCAGATTACCAAGGAGAATTAACTCTTTCTGTGACAACCTGGCTTTGCCAGGGCGTTACAAGGGCATCGGACTTGCGCAACGGCGCTGTTCTGGAAATGTAGGTCCGCAGAGCCCTGACAAGATCGAGAGTGTGAAGGGCTTTTTCAAAGGAGTGGACCGGGGCTGGGCAGAATGACGGCAACACAATGTCCTTGTTCAGGTGGAAAGAGGATACGACCTTCGGAAGGAAGGCGAGGGAAGGCCGAAGGACCACCTTATCATGATGGAATACCAGATAAGGTGAGCGACAGGAAAGAGCTGCCAGTTCGGACACTCGCCTGATAGAGGTAATAGCGACTAAAAAGGCCACTTTCCAAGATAGTCGCTGAAGAGAGATTTCTCTCAGAGGTTCGAAAGGAGGAAGCTGAAGAGCTCCCAGAACCAGATTCAGATCCCAGGGATCTAAGGGGTGGCGATAAGGAGGGACCAAATGCGCTACCCCTTGAAGAAAGGTACGGACCTGAGGGCGAGAAGCCAGCTGCTTCTGGAAAAAAAACGAAAAGGCAGAAACTTGTCCTTTAAGGGTACTGAGAGCAAGACCCGAGTCCAGACCGTCTTGCAGAAAAGCAAGAACAGTAGGGATTGAAAAGGTCAGGGGCGACCAATTATGACGGTCACACCAGGAAAGATAGGTCTTCCAGGTCCTGTGGTAAATGCTGGTGGAGGAAGGCTTCCGAGCATTAAGCATGGTATGAACTACCCTGGAAGAAAGACCCGATTTGGCTAGAATCAGGGACTCAAGCGCCACGCCGTCAAATGCAGCTGTGCTGTATTCTGGTGGAATATTGGACCTTGCGACAGAAGATCCAGGCGGTCGGGAAGACGCCAGGGACTGTCGCTGAGAAGTTGGAGGAGCTCTGGGTACCAGGCTCTCCTGGGCCAGTCCGGGGCCACGAGGATCACCGGGATTCCCTCCGCTTTGATTTTCTTGATTACTCTCGGAATGAGAGGAAACGGAGGGAAGATGTAGGGCAGGCGAAACTGTGACCATGGAAAGACTAGGGCGTTGGAGCCGAGCGCTAGCGGGTCTCTCGACCGAGATATGAAGGGACGTATTTTGGCATTCATTCGAGACGGCATGAGGTCCACATCCGGGAGTCCCCAGCGAAGAGTGATCTGATGGAACACTTCTTCGTGGAGGGACCATTCCCCTGCCGCTAGCCCTTGCCTGCTGAGAAAATCTGCGGCCCAGTTGTCTACCCCTGGGATATGGACGGCTGAAATAATGGGGATGTGCTTCTCTGCCCAAAGAAGAATCCTGGATACCTCCCCCATCGCTGCCTTGCTGCGAGTTCCTCCCTGACGGTTGATGTAATCCACGGCCGTGGCATTGTCTGACTGGATCTGAACAGGGAGGCCCAATAGTAGGGGTTGAAAATTCTGAAGGGCCAAAAATATGTCTCTGATCTCCAGAACATTGATGTGCAGGGAGCGCTCGGAAGGAGACCAGCGTCCGTGAACAGTGTGGTGGAGAAACACCGCCCCCCAGCCTATCAGGCTGGCATCCGTCGTGACTACTTGCCAGTGGACCGGGCGGAAGGACTTCCCTTGAGATAGGGATGAGGCTTGAGTCCACCAGACGAGGGAGCTGAGCGCAACCCGAGATAGGCGGACTGACCGGTCCAGGGAAGCTGGATTCTTGTCCCAGGAGGATAGAAGATGCAGTTGTAGATGGCGCAGATGGAATTGGGCAAAGGACACGGCTTCTATGACCGCCACCATCTTGCCTAACACTCTCATTCCATTCCGAAGGGATGTGTGACGGCGAGAGCGGAGGGATTGAGCGGCCCGGATCAGGGAAGACTTATTGTCTTCTAGAAGAAAAACCCGGGACTGGGCCGTGTCTATCAGCATACCTAGAAAGGTGATGCGCTGATGAGGAATTAGGGATGACTTGTTGAAGTTGATAAGCCACCCTAGCCTTGACAGCGTGTCTAGGCAAATCTGCACGCTTTCTGAGCAAACGTGAGGAGAGCTCCCTTTGACAAGAAGTTCCAAATAGGGAACAACCAGGATGCCTCTGGGGTGTAAAATGGACATGACGGCCGCCATGACCTTTGTGAAGACCCGAGGCGCAGTGGCCAGCCCAAAGGGGAGGGCCCTGAATTGGAAGTGACGGTGTCCTACGGCAAAGCGAAGGAACCGTTGATGAGAGACACATATGGGGATGTGTAAATAAGCATCTTGAACGTCTATGGAAGCTAGGAATTCTCCAGGTTCCATGGCGGCTAGTACTGCTCTCAATGATTCCATTCGGAAAGTTTGAATCCGTACGAATTTGTTTAGCCGTTTGAGGTCCAAGATAGGGCGGACAGAGCCATCTTTTTTGGCAATGACAAAAAGGTTTGAATAGAAACCTTTGCCGCGCTGTTCCAGGGTTACTGGAATGATAACGTTTGCTTTCTGTAAAGAGACTATGGCCTGAAATAAGGCCTGGCTTTGTGTTTCAGACTTTGGAAGACGAGAACGCAGAAACCTGTTGTCCGGCAGGGAAAAGAAATCGATCTTGTAACCTGAGGTGACGATTTCTCGAATCCAAGCATCGTGAGTGTGGTCTAGCCAGATATCCCGGAAAAGCAGAAGCCGCCCTCCCACAGGAGTCGGATCTGCGGGATACCTGGCGTCATGCTGAGGGGGCCTGTACAGTGCGAGGTCCTTTGGGTTTAGGTTGCTTGGAGTAGGAACGCCAAGAAGAGCCCCTTGAGGGACCGGATCCTCGATCTGAGTGTTGTGACGGTCCGTGGGCCGATGGTTTTTGTGGGGCAGACCGAAAGGACTGCCTGCGCCAAGAAGACTTTTTGAAATTTCTGGCTACAGGTCGCTTTTGTGGTAGAATGGTACTTTTACCACCTGTCGCCTCAGATATGAGCTTGTCCAGGGATTCACCAAATAGACGAAGACCCTGGAAGGGAAGTGTGGACAGGAACTTCTTGGAGGCACTGTCCGCATTCCATATTTTTAGCCACAGAACCCTGCGGGCGAAGACAGCATTGGCTGCCGTTAGGGCTGACCAGCTAGCTGCATCTAGGGAGCCGTGAAGCAAATAATTAGAGGCGAGAGAGAACAAATCAAGAATCTCAAGAGCCTCCGGAGGAATATTGCAAGGGCGAAGCAACTTGCGGAGGTTCCTACTCCACACGCTCATAGCTTTTGCCACCCATGTCATGGCAAACAGGGGGCGCAGAGAGGAGCCCGAAGCCTGGAAAATAGATTTGACCGCAGCCTCAACTGCGCGGTCGGACGAGTCCTTGAGAGACGCGTTGTCTGAAACAGACATAACCGTGTGTTTAGCCAGTCTGGATACTGGCGGATCCACAACGGGGGGTACCAACCAGGGCTTAACCATTTCCGGAGGAAAGGGATAAGCGAATGAAGAGCAGGATTTTTTGTTAAACCTCCTATCAGGGTGATCCCACCGTTTAGATATGATTTGATGAAAAATCGGATCCTGGGCAAAGGACTTAGGAGGCTTCTTGGCTCGCTTGATTGCCGACTGAGAAGTCGGGTCCGAGGGCTGATCAGAAATCGACAGAGAGTGATTGACAGCCGCTATTAAAGTGTCTTCCATATGCCTAGACTCAGAAGGGACATCTGAATCAGAGTCAGAGTCTCAGGAATCGTGACTACTAAAGGTCACGGAGTCTGAGTCAGACTGACCATCGTGTGAGTCAGACGAGGCGGAGCGGTCGCAATGGCGCCTTTTGGAGACAGCCTTTTTACGTACTGGGGATGATACCCCAGACGAAGGCGGGCTTCTCTGGGGGAGCTGAGCCGGGGGGAGGCTGTGGGAGCCTGTGGAAGGCTGGGATATCTGAGCGGTCAGGTCATCTAACCTTTTAGACATCAGAAGAGCCCATGCAGGGATAGCCTCATCAGACGGGGGTGCTGCCTGAATGGCGGCCGGGGCCGAACCCACAGATTGCACGACCCCCTGGTCCGGCAACGTCTGTTGTGATATTGTAGTAGGGGCATCGCAGCCCCGGCATAGTGGATAGCTTCGACCATTTGGAAACAAGCTTCCACAGGTGGTACAAGCATAGTACCGGTCCATAGAGGATGCCTGGGAAGCTTTATCACCCTTGCGGTTTTTACGCATGTCAGCAACAAACGTACAATTATACTGTGAGCCTCTAGCAGTATTACACTACTGTGGGTGAGGAGCTAGTAGCAGTATTAAAAAGGGACTGCTATACAGAGCTGGTATATACCAATAGTAAAGCGGCATACACTGCCAAACAGTCAGTATATACCTGCAGGCACAGTCAGTATATACCACTAAAAGCTGATATACACCGCCAGCCAGCAGGCACACACCGCTAGAAGACAGCGATATACCGCTGAACAGAGCGGTATATAGTGCTGCAGAGTTGCAGAGCCAAGGAGGCGATCTCACCCGTGTCTGCTCCCCACGTGTAATGGCGTCCAGTGTTCTCTGGCAGCATGGAGGGGAGAGACGGCCCACTAGAGGGAGCGGCTTCTAGAGCAGTGGAGGGGGCGTTGCTAAGAATGCAGGCCGACGCCGGGAGCTAAATTAATGATGCTTCCCCGGGATCACGGCCTGCATCGCCCCACCGGCGCCTCCTCCGGCGGCAGTTGGATGCAGGGGACGGGTACACGTCGTCTCCCTACCTGCTCTTGCTCCGTCTGAAGACGCGTTGGTCCTGGGATGCGGAGATCTCGGGGACGCATCTTCGGCTCAAGGCTAGCAGATGCTCGGCTCTGCCTAACACTCTGGAGCTACCTCCGTGAGGTGCTTCCAGGGAGCCTGGAGGGGTACGCAGACCCGACCACTTGGGCGCGAGGAAAGACTGACGGCTTTTGCACGCCAGGTTTCCTCTGCCCGTACACGGGGGGAACGCGGGTGGCAAGGCACCCTAGTATTGCCCCTATCAAAAATAGAATGAATAAGAAAAGAAAAACAAAATAAAAAGTAAAAATAAGCTGGCCTGAGGCACCTCTGGTGGAGCTCAGTCCAGACATGTCAGCCTCCCTGCTGACACTATAAAAAAACTGAACTTGTTCCCGCTTAGCTGGGGATATATGCTGTGGGAGGAGGAGCTAACTCTTTTTTAAACCTAGTGTCAAGCCTCCCCTGGAGACACCATATAACCCACTGTCTGTGTCCCCCAATGAAAAGGCGAGAAAGGAAAAATGACGTGGGCTTCGCCATATTTTTGTATGCTAGCCAGGTACAGCAGGCAGGTACGGCTGCCCCCAACCCCCAGCTGCCTATTTGTACCCGGCTGAGAACCAAAAATATAGGGAAGACCTTTTTTTTTAATTATTTCACGAATTTCATGAAATAATTAAAAAAAAATATGAAGTGGGCTTCGCCCAATTTTTGTGTCCAGCCAGGTACAACTAGGCAGCTGGGGATAGGAATCCGTAGCACAGGTTGGCCCGAGCTTTCTAGGCCCCTCTGCTGCGAATTGCAGTCAGCAGCCGCCCCAGAAAATGGTGCTTTCATAGAAGCGCCATCATCTGGCGCTGTATCCAACTCTTCCAGCAGCCCTGAAGCCAGGTGGCATGCTGGGTAATAATGGGTTAATACTAGCTTTGTTTTACTAGCTAGTATTAAGCCATAGATTCTTAATGTCAGGCAAGTTTGACCCGGCCATTAAGAATCTCCAATAAAGGGTTAAAAAAAAAAAGACACCACACAGAGAAAAAATACTTTAATAGAAATAAATACACAGACACATTAGAGACTCCATGTTTATTACTCCCTGTCAGCCCTCCACGATCCTGCTCTTCTGTCTTCTTTCTCCTTCAACCCATGCAGCTCTGCTACATTAGACAGCACTGCATGGGAGGAAGACGCTGCTGCTCCTTGCAGTCTAATCACTCAGTGAGTGAGCAGAGGCTGCGGGCTGTAAGCGGTGACGTCACAGCTGCCACCGTTACTATAGCAACGACAATCTCCGATCACGTGATTCCCGGTGCCGCTATTTACCGGCTGTGGCAGCCAGTCCTTGCATGTAGGCCGACTCTGTAAAGAGCGCCCACATGCAGGAACGGGGAAGCCGACCATGTGCCAGAGCATTTTGCAGGTACACGGAGATGCTGGAACGAGCACCGCGTACCGGAGAGATGCACTGACAGGACCTAGCATGATGTCTAGCCATGTTACCAGTCTGTAGCCAATGAGATAATAGACACGTGACTGGTCACATGCTATTTTGACGTCATGGAAGATCCTATCATCAGTGCTGGTTACCGGGAGGACGCAGCGATTATCAGAAGGAAAAGCGGCGGGAGACAGAGTGCAGGACGCGTCACGGGGACCTGTAATTTTAATGACAATGTTTATTAACTGTATTTGTACATGTATAATGTGTTTTTATGTGTTTGCCTGCCATTGTTTTCAATGGGGTTCAAATTGGTTCGTCGAACGTTCGACGAACTTGTCCTCCGTTCGACGAACCGAACTCGAACTCTAGGGGGGTGGCTCATTTCTAGTAATGATCCTACTGCCTTGTATATACAGTATATGTCCCTAACCCTGGTATAGCCCACATCCTGCTATATACCGTCATCCTGGCATATGGCCGCATCCTGCTATATACTGGCATATGGCCGCATCCTGCTATATACCCCATCCTGGCATGTGGCCCCATCCTGCTATATACCTCCATCCTGCTACATACCTCCATCCTGCTATATACCGCCATCCTGCTTATATACCCCATCCTGCTCATATTGCCCCCATCCTGCTCATATACCCCAATCCTGCTCATATACTCCCATCTTGCTTATAAAGCCCCATCCTGCTTATAAACCCCCATCCTGCTCATATAACCCCCATCCTGCTCATAATATACCCCATCCTGCTCATAATATACCCCCATCCTGCTCATAATATACCCCCATCCTGCTCATAATATACCCCCATCCTGCTCATAATATACCCCCATCATGCTATATACCCTCATCCTGCTATATACCCCCATCCTGGTATACAGCCCGCATCCTGTGGCACATAAAAAGAAAAAATAAACGTTCAAACTCACCTTACCTAACTCCCTGCAGCATCGCTCCTCCTCCGTCTGTGTCAGTAGCAGCGCCGCTGGAGTGTGGAGCCGGCCACGATCCCTGCAGCACCGCGATGTCCTCCTGTCTGTGCCGGCGGTGGCTGCGTGTGGACACGTGCGCACAGCGATGACATCATTGCTGTGCGCACCGCTAGCCTCCACACAGCTGCCGCCGGCACAGACAGGAAGACATCGCGGTGCTGCAGGGATCGTGGCCGGTGAGTATACTGATTCACTACACCCCGCGCTGATGATGATGCGCGGGGAGCAGTGAATACAGCCGCATATGATCACTCTAGGCTGTAGTTGCCAGGGCCTATCATGCGGGCAGACTGTTTAATATGCGCCCATTTCCCGCCCATCACCCCGCCCACCAGTCAGCGCCGGCTTCAGCGCTGAGAGATGATGGGCGAGATGATGGGTGTGCATATTAAATAAGCGGGCCCACGTGGTCACGGCAGGCTGCTACAGCCTGCTCGTGCCCCCGATGACCCGTTCCACAGCAGCACCCTCATTCCCCGCAGCCCTACATTTAGACTATAAGATGCACCCCCCACTTTCCACCAACATTTGGGGGGAAAAAAGTGTGTTTTATAGTCCGAAAAATACGGTACTCGTTTCACTGTGGATAATTACACAATCTTACCAGCATGTTCACAAGGTCTTTTGCTTTTCTTCTTGGGTTGATATGCACATGTCTGTCCAAAGCATGTTCATCTTTGGTACACAGAACCTGTTCCCTTCCTCAGCGGAATGATGGCTGGACATTCCCATCTTGTTTGTACTTGCGTATAATTGTATGTGCAGATGAACGAGGCACCTTCAGGTATGTGGAAATTGCACCCAAGGATGAACCAGACTTCTGCAAGTCCATAATTCTCTTCCTGAGATCCTGGTTGATTTCTTTTGACTTTCCCATCATGCTACACAAAGAAGCAGTGTGTTTCAGGTGTATATGAATATACATCCACAGATGTGTCTCTAATTAACTCAGATGTTGCCAATAAACCAGAAATAATAAATCAGACGCTTCCAAAGACATGACATCATCATATGGGTTGTCCCATATTGTTTAAAGTAAGGAAGGACCCCGGCACACAGTACAAGAGAAATTGGACAATCCAGGTATGGTATGCTTGGATGATTTTTATTTTCACAATTAAACGGTACTGCCCGACGTGTCGGCTCGCACAAGAGCCTTCATCAGGGACAGATAAGTACTGGGACATGCATGATACAAAAAAGAAAAAACAAGAAATGATTTACAATTACATCATGACAAGGCATCAAGTGTCAAAAAATGAGAAAACAACATATTACCTATTGGGGAGATGTGAAAGGAAGGGGAAGGTGTCGCAATGTGAATGTTAAGAAGTGGTGAGGATATATACAGCCGTATAAGATGTGAGTAGAATAAGAGAATTGTAAATTAAGAAAGGAAGGGGAGAGGAAAGATGGGGAAAGAAAAGGAAGAGAGGAAAAAAAGGGGGGAAAGGAGGGGGAAGAAACGGAAGAAGAGAAAGAAGGAAGGGAGAACAGGAAGGCTCAAGGGAAAAAATGAGCAAGAGGGGAAAGGGGAGGGATCTGAGAGACATACCCGTATTTATGAAGTTCAGGGAAAAGTTCCTAGTAGCACCTTGGAGGCCAGAAAGTTAAAGTGAAGTCTGAGAAAGGAAAGAGATATATAATATACAGAGGACTATAGCTGGTAAGGGCGGAAAAATGTCAATAAGGATAGAGCATGGTATAACTTACATGTGAGTAGTCAAGGAGAACACTTTGGAATGGAAGAATATATGTTACTGTGAAAAAAGGGGAGAGGGAGGAGGAGAAGTGATAGTTCATGAGGAATAGGTAATTGGAATAAAGAGCTGATATAATAGCAAAGAGAACAGGGCATAAATATTGGATACATACCAGTAGAATACTGTCATATAGTGTAGATAGGGCTCACATAGGTAGATGAAGAGATGGATAGATGCTGCTTTATGAATAACAAAGGTGATAATCTGTGATGATGTGGTGGAGAAATTGAAACATAGATAGGTCTGTTATAAGGGATAAATACCAATAAGTGGCGACCTGAGTATATGTAGTATGATAACCAATCATACGTGGTATGTTAGGTAAACCACACAATGCGTGAGGACTTGTTGTACTGGAATAGAGAAATAGCCTAAGTAAGAGGATGTGTGACTAATGTTGGGAAAAGGGAAAAAGAAGAACATACCTAATGGTGAGAGCACCAGAGAAATGCCTGCAATAACATAAGGACATTGTGTTATAAAAACGGCAAGACCAGAAGCAGAGCTTGTAGTGTAGCAGCAGGAAGACATCTTACCTATCGCAGCATAGTGGAGGTGAATATGTGGAGGGAGCCCAGGGACAGGGTAGAGAGAGGGACTATATATACTGGCCGGATGTAAACCATTGGTGGCAGCGGAGGATACACTATGCTGCGATAGGTAAGATGTCTTCCTGCTGCTACACTACGAGCTCTGCTTCTGGTCTTGCCGTTTTTATAAAGGTGCAGGAGAAAGGTGGAAACCACCAACCTGTTAAGGGAGAAGCTGCAGCCGGCTGCAGGCACTGTTCATCACCTCTGAAAACCATAGAACAGTAAAGCCGGATTTTAACAGTAGTAAAAGGCACTGACTTCTGGAAGCATAATAGGATACAAGGGAGGAAGAAGTCATTCATTGTGCCAAGGTGCCTACATGCCTTAACGTTAGAAGTACAGAAGTAATCAAAATGCACAAGTGTGCAGGTAAAAATTCTTTTAATGAACAATAAGTACAATACAAAGGCATAGAAATGAGTATAAATAAGTTATACAGACATAGGGGGTGATAAAAATCCCCACATGTGAATGCATGCAAAATGTGTCAATAAAGTTACTTGTAGCTCACTGGCATGGTCAGTGCTGAGGACAAATTACACCATCGTGCAGACAAGAAAATACCAGCCAAATACATGAACAAGCCGGCTACACATCATAGGTTAACAATTGATAATACAGCAGAAGACCAGAGGCCAGTATAGAGCTTACCAGAGCGACAAGAGCGTGCAGACACACACAGGGGAGGTCCCGACACGTGTTTCGTGTTGCGACTGCTTCAGGGGACTGTGGACAACAGAACAGGGGACGAGTCTAATATACCTGCCGTACTTATGCTGGATCTGCAACACCTGTCGCAATTCAATGGGGCGCAGAGGCGCCGCGTCAGTGTGGGCGGCTACTCAAGCGTCATCCGGGTGAAGGGAAATCCCTTATTGACGTCACAAACCCAGAGGACGCCGGGAAGAGAGCCGCACCTACCGCGCATGCGCACTCCCGCAACCAGGAAGTGCGATCACAAGAACCATGTTAAGTACTGGCAGCAGTGAGGGCAAAGAAGCGCAGATACGACTCCTAGGGAGGGATGTCACATATCCCAATAATTCAAAGGAGGTGACTACAATATAATACAATAAGTAAGTTTGGCTATACAAATTTAGTAAAAACAGAAGCCACCATATGTAAGCATATCATAGATAACAAATACATATGTTCCATCCCCGCCACGTACAGAAGTGAAAATGTCCGCTTTAGTTAGATTATGGAGCGAAACATTTACTGCAATAATGATCCAGAATGGTTCTTGTCAAACACTCCATTTGCTGTGGTTCATATAGGTGTTCAGTATTCTGTATACCATAACTTCAGAAAAGGTAGCATAAAGAGCATCCGGCGGGTATATTAGAAAAGCAAGAAAGTAAACTGTGAAAAAGGAAAAAGACACAGAAAGTGAATTTTAAAAAAATTATTATAACACAAGAAAATTTATATAAAAAAGACTCAACAGAGCATAAAAAAGCACATGGAAGTTGCAACCAACCAGCAAAAAGCATTAGCAGAACCCATAAAGGGCGAGAGACGTGGTGGTCTAAAGGAATGATGCAAACGTTTGTCTTTCGTTGAGTCCGTTAGGTACCACGGACTCAAGCAGAAAAATCCACCGACATTCTGCCCTTGCCAACATCTTGTGAATGTCCCCACCCCTAAGTCCAAGGTGCACCTGATCAATTCCCCTCACCTTAAAACCTGAGGGGTCCGACCGATGGTGCACCCTGAAGTGGCGGGGGATAGTCTTAAGAGTGTCAACATCCTCAAGTTTAACCTGTTTTGCGGCAATTATATCCCTCACATGTTCCCTAGTGCGGACTTTGAGTTCACGGCTAGTTAATCCGACATATATTAAATTGCAATTGCACGTGGCATAATATATTACGCCAGTGCTATTGCAAGAAATATAATGTCGAATATCAAAAGTCCTAGAACCACTAGAGGACGTGAAGGATGTTGCCCGGACGATATTGCCGTGGCGGCAAGCGATACATGATCCACAGGGGAACGACCCAACTAAGGGTCGCCCAGTAGAAAAAGGTAATTTATTAGATCTTAAATAATGACTGTGGACCAGCATGTCGCGTAAACTGCGGCCACGACGAGCCGTCATAAGCGGGCGGTCAGGCAGAGAATTTCTCAACACGGGCTCAGTTTGTAAAACCGGCCAGTGTTTAGAGAGAATACCTCTGATGTGTTCCCACTGACGATTGAATGATGACACAAAACGGATCTTGGGTTCGTTGCAGCGTGTCGTGTTGGGATTAAATCTCAAAAGAAGTTGGTCTCGTGGGGCAGACCTTGCACGTTTGTATGCCTTCTTTATAGATCTTGTGCTATAGCCTCTTGCCCTAAACCTATCACGCATCTCATTGGCCCGATCCTCGAATACCCCAGTCTCAGAACAGATACGTTTGAGACGGATAAATTGGCCTATAGGAATGGCATTGATGGTACATTTAGGGTGGCCAGAGGATGCGTGGAGAAGGGCGTTAACAGAGGAAGGCTTCCGATAAATGTCAGTAGACACAAAACGCTGGTCAGTAAGGGATATGTTAATATCCAGAAAGTCCACCTTAATGGGGTCAGCATGGAAAGTAAGATAGATGTTAAAAGAGTTGGAGTTCAAGTGACGCACAAAGTCCTCAAGCTCCGAGGTGGTTCCCCCCCAGATGACAAATATGTCATCAATGAAGCGGAGCCAGCACTGCGCATGGGAGCTAGCCGGCACGCCACCGCCGAAGACCTCCCTCTCCCAGTAACCCAGGAAGAGGTTTGCGTACGATGGCGCGCAAGCCGCCCCCATCGCAGTGCCGCGCCGCTGGAGGTAGAACCGTTCCCCGAAGGTGAAGACATTGTGCGTCAGTACGAACTCCAATAATTCTAAAATCAGCTGTTGTAGGGGGGGTGCCCAGTTGCTCATACTCAGAAAATACTCCACCGCCTGCAAACCATGTTCATGACAAATGTTAGTATATAGTGTCTCAACATCCATGGTCACCAGCAATACGCCCACGTCCGCCGTCAGGCCATTGAGCCTCCTAAGGACGTCCGAAGTGTCTCTGATATGGGAGGGCAGCGTCTCAACCAAAGGTTGGAGATAAAAATCTATGAACTTGCACACTGCATCGCAAAGCCCTCCCATGCCAGAGACAATTGGACGCCCAGGCGGGACCCGAGAGTTCTTATGTATTTTCGGCAATAGGTAGAACGTGGGCGTTATCGGCGACCCTGGAAGGAGACCATCATAGATCTTTTTAGTTATGGTGCCTGCGGCGAGAGCACTTTCGAGTATGAGAGTCAACTGGGTAAGATAGGCATTAGTCGGATTCGAGGGGAGCAGCTGGTAGAAGTCAGCATTCTTCAACTGCCTGTACACCTCTCGCTCATACATGGTAGTGGGCCAGATCACCACGTTACCCCCCTTATCCGCCGGTTTAATCACGACCCCCTCTAGCTTCTTCAACTCCTCAAGGGCCCGTTGATGTTTAACTGACAAATTGTTAGGTAGGTTACTCCTTGAGAGAGATTTCAGGTCTCCCATGACTAAGTCATGGAAGATCTGAACCTGGGGGCACAGCGAAAACGGGGGGAACGTGGTGGAGCGCGAATATAGGTGTATAGGGAAGATACCAGACAACTCACCAGATGCCTGGCCCTCGAGTTCTTCAAGTGTACGTGTTGCCTCCTCCTCGGCCTCAGTGATGGAGAGACCCGGACCAGATGTCTTAAAGTGCAGCTTATGGAGGATCAACTTTCTGAGGAACAGGTTCAAGTCCTTTGCAACTGTAAATAAATCAAAATTGCAATCAGGCACAAAAGTCAGCCCCAATTTCAACACTTCAACCTGATCATCAGAAAGTACAAGTTGAGACAAATTAATCACCTCTAATTCATTAGAGCTGCCCTTTTTGGGGATTGCACCCGAAATTGGTCTCGGGGGGCCAGGGGGTGCCTTATTTGGTCGATTTTTCCCCATAAATCCTCTGGTCACGGGTCTAGAAGGAACTTGCGAAGTCGCATTCTCATCCTCCACCGAAGAGACCGAGGAGGCGGACACGGAAGCTGCCAAACCAACAAAATGCCTCCTACGACGTATATTCCCCCTCCAGCGATATACCTGCTGATTCTTATAATCGGTGACGTCCCGTTGGTATTTTTTGGTTTTAGTCGAGACCAACTCCTTTTCCCATTTAGTGAATTCTTTATCCATTGTTTCATTGAAACTGGATAATTCCGACGGTGTTAATTCCTTAGGCAACCGGTCTAATAGGGTAGCAATGTCTCCATCAAGGTCACGGAGAGAGGCCTCATTGTTTTTAATCAATAGAAGCATAAAGGACTTAGAGCAGGCCGAGGCTGCATCCTCCCAGTCTCGTTTGAAGTCCACATCCGTGACATTAAAAGAGGGGAAAACTTGCACCCTAAGACCTCTAGGAATTAAATCTCGGTCGACATAACGCTGCATAAACGCCTTATTCCACCACAGTCTCATCCTACGATTATATAAAAGCTTAAGTTGGTTACAAAGTTCCCTGTGTGATCTGGAGTCAGTCGTGTTGTCCAATTCACCCTCGGTGTCAAAAACCTTGTTCAGCTGGGTCTGCCATGTAGTTTCGCGGACCCTATAATCCATACTGTTCAGGAATACTGTGAAGGAGCACAGAAAAAAACATATGAAAACCATAGAACAGTAAAGCCGGATTTTAACAGTAGTAAAAGGCACTGACTTCTGGAAGCATAATAGGATACAAGGGAGGAAGAAGTCATTCATTGTGCCAAGGTGCCTACATGCCTTAACGTTAGAAGTACAGAAGTAATCAAAATGCACAAGTGTGCAGGTAAAAATTCTTTTAATGAACAATAAGTACAATACAAAGGCATAGAAATGAGTATAAATAAGTTATACAGACATAGGGGGTGATAAAAATCCCCAAATGTGTCAATAAAGTTACTTGTAGCTCACTGGCATGGTCAGTGCTGAGGACAAATTACACCATCGTGCAGACAAGAAAATACCAGCCAAATACATGAACAAGCCGGCTACACATCATAGGTTAACAATTGATAATACAGCAGAAGACCAGAGGCCAGTATAGAGCTTACCAGAGCGACAAGAGCGTGCAGACACACACAGGGGAGGTCCCGACACGTGTTTCGTGTTGCGACTGCTTCAGGGGACTGTGGACAACAGAACAGGGGACGAGTCTAATATACCTGCCGTACTTATGCTGGATCTGCAACACCTGTCGCAATTCAATGGGGCGCAGAGGCGCCGCGTCAGTGTGGGCGGCTACTCAAGCGTCATCCGGGTGAAGGGAAATCCCTTATTGACGTCACAAACCCAGAGGACGCCGGGAAGAGAGCCGCACCTACCGCGCATGCGCACTCCCGCAACCAGGAAGTGCGATCACAAGAACCATGTTAAGTACTGGCAGCAGTGAGGGCAAAGAAGCGCAGATACGACTCCTAGGGAGGGATGTCACATATCCCAATAATTCAAAGGAGGTGACTACAATATAATACAATAAGTAAGTTTGGCTATACAAATTTAGTAAAAACAGAAGCCACCATATGTAAGCATATCATAGATAACAAATACATATGTTCCATCCCCGCCACGTACAGAAGTGAAAATGTCCGCTTTAGTTAGATTATGGAGCGAAACATTTACTGCAATAATGATCCAGAATGGTTCTTGTCAAACACTCCATTTGCTGTGGTTCATATAGGTGTTCAGTATTCTGTATACCATAACTTCAGAAAAGGTAGCATAAAGAGCATCCGGCGGGTATATTAGAAAAGCAAGAAAGTAAACTGTGAAAAAGGAAAAAGACACAGAAAGTGAATTTTAAAAAAATTATTATAACACAAGAAAATTAATTTGTCATCTGGGGGGGAACCACCTCGGAGCTTGAGGACTTTGTGCGTCACTTGAACTCCAACTCTTTTAACATCTATCTTACTTTCCATGCTGACCCCATTAAGGTGGACTTTCTGGATATTAACATATCCCTTACTGACCAGCGTTTTGTGTCTACTGACATTTATCGGAAGCCTTCCTCTGTTAACGCCCTTCTCCACGCATCCTCTGGCCACCCTAAATGTACCATCAATGCCATTCCTATAGGCCAATTTATCCGTCTCAAACGTATCTGTTCTGAGACTGGGGTATTCGAGGATCGGGCCAATGAGATGCGTGATAGGTTTAGGGCAAGAGGCTATAGCACAAGATCTATAAAGAAGGCATACAAACGTGCAAGGTCTGCCCCACGAGACCAACTTCTTTTGAGATTTAATCCCAACACGACACGCTGCAACGAACCCAAGATCCGTTTTGTGTCATCATTCAATCGTCAGTGGGAACACATCAGAGGTATTCTCTCTAAACACTGGCCGGTTTTACAAACTGAGCCCGTGTTGAGAAATTCTCTGCCTGACCGCCCGCTTATGACGGCTCGTCGTGGCCGCAGTTTACGCGACATGCTGGTCCACAGTCATTATTTAAGATCTAATAAATTACCTTTTTCTACTGGGCGACCCTTAGTTGGGTCGTTCCCCTGTGGATCATGTATCGCTTGCCGCCACGGCAATATCGTCCGGGCAACATCCTTCACGTCCTCTAGTGGTTCTAGGACTTTTGATATTCGACATTATATTTCTTGCAATAGCACTGGCGTAATATATTATGCCACGTGCAATTGCAATTTAATATATGTCGGATTAACTAGCCGTGAACTCAAAGTCCGCACTAGGGAACATGTGAGGGATATAATTGCCGCAAAACAGGTTAAACTTGAGGATGTTGACACTCTTAAGACTATCCCCCGCCACTTCAGGGTGCACCATCGGTCGGACCCCTCAGGTTTTAAGGTGAGGGGAATTGATCAGGTGCACCTTGGACTTAGGGGTGGGGACATTCACAAGATGTTGGCAAGGGCAGAATGTCGGTGGATTTTTCTGCTTGAGTCCGTGGTACCTAACGGACTCAACGAAAGACAAACGTTTGCATCATTCCTTTAGACCACCACGTCTCTCGCCCTTTATGGGTTCTGCTAATGCTTTTTGCTGGTTGGTTGCAACTTCCATGTGCTTTTTTATGCTCTGTTGAGTCTTTTTTATATAAATTTTCTTGTGTTATAATAATTTTTTTAAAATTCACTTTCTGTGTCTTTTTCCTTTTTCACAGTTTACTTTCTTGCTTTTCTAATATACCCGCCGGATGCTCTTTATGCTACCTTTTCTGAAGTTATGGTATACAGAATACTGAACACCTATATGAACCACAGCAAATGGAGTGTTTGACAAGAACCATTCTGGATCATTATTGCAGTAAATGTTTCGCTCCATAATCTAACTAAAGCGGACATTTTCACTTCTGTACGTGGCGGGGATGGAACATATGTATTTGTTATCTATGATATGCTTACATATGGTGGCTTCTGTTTTTACTAAATTTGTATAGCCAAACTTACTTATTGTATTATATTGTAGTCACCTCCTTTGAATTATTGGGATATGTGACATCCCTCCCTAGGAGTCGTATCTGCGCTTCTTTGCCCTCACTGCTGCCAGTACTTAACATGGTTCTTGTGATCGCACTTCCTGGTTGCGGGAGTGCGCATGCGCGGTAGGTGCGGCTCTCTTCCCGGCGTCCTCTGGGTTTGTGACGTCAATAAGGGATTTCCCTTCACCCGGATGACGCTTGAGTAGCCGCCCACACTGACGCGGCGCCTCTGCGCCCCATTGAATTGCGACAGGTGTTGCAGATCCAGCATAAGTACGGCAGGTATATTAGACTCGTCCCCTGTTCTGTTGTCCACAGTCCCCTGAAGCAGTCGCAACACGAAACACGTGTCGGGACCTCCCCTGTGTGTGTCTGCACGCTCTTGTCGCTCTGGTAAGCTCTATACTGGCCTCTGGTCTTCTGCTGTATTATCAATTGTTAACCTATGATGTGTAGCCGGCTTGTTCATGTATTTGGCTGGTATTTTCTTGTCTGCACGATGGTGTAATTTGTCCTCAGCACTGACCATGCCAGTGAGCTACAAGTAACTTTATTGACACATTTTGCATGCATTCACATGTGGGGATTTTTATCACCCCCTATGTCTGTATAACTTATTTATACTCATTTCTATGCCTTTGTATTGTACTTATTGTTCATTAAAAGAATTTTTACCTGCACACTTGTGCATTTTGATTACTTCTGTACTTCTAACGTTAAGGCATGTAGGCACCTTGGCACAATGAATGACTTCTTCCTCCCTTGTATCCTACTGTTCATCACCTCGTTTGGTTTACCAGAGACTCCAGTGTACTGTGTCATAGTGAGTACACCAGTGCCTTCGGGCCGCGCACCGCGCCGTACCACACCAGCACCCAGCACGCGCCCATCTCCATCGCCTCAGCACCTTCCCTCGGGCCCCCGGGACCATCACTCCCCTACTCACAGAGGGGTCAACACCAAGCTGCGCAACACCGTCCCCGGGAGGCCTAGTCAATGGCAGTGGTGGTGTCCATCCCTTCACCACAACCCGTGAGCGGCGTCACAAACTTAAATCCCCTACCAACCACCGCGGCCCCAGCCGTGGAACTCCCCACCGAAGTCCCCACGTGTAGCGCCAACCCCCTTGCAGAGCGACGTGACCCCCTGGTCCGTGAGGAGCTCGAGCCACCCACCGTACGAGCACGGATCCGAGCGGCTCGGCGGCCGGCCGAGCTCGCGGGGCGGTACAATTACAGGCAATGAAAACATTACATGTGCCTGAAAATGGAATAAATTAAAAACATAAGCTCAAGGCGCAAAAAATAAACTATCACTGGGTCCCAGATCCTGAAAAATAAGAACGCTACGGGTCTCAGAAAATTGCAACAAAAGCGCAATTCTTTTTTTGAACAAACTTCTGAATTTTTTTAACCATTTAGATAAAAACTAATATTATACATGTTTGGTATCTACAAATGTGTACTGACCTAGGGAATAATACTGCTAGATCAGATTTCCTATATAGTTAACAAGTGGAAGGAGAAAAAAAAAACACCACACACCATTGTGGAATTTCCCTTTTCTTCGGCGCTCTATTGGGAGACCCAGATGATTGGGTGTATAGCACTGCCTCCGGAGGCCACACAAAGCAATTACACTAAAAAGTGTAAGGCCCCTCCCCTTCTGGCTATACACCCCCAGTGGGATCACTGGCTCACCAGTTTTCTGCTTTGTGCGAAGGAGGTCAGACATCCACGCATAGCTCCACTGTTTGTAGTCAGCAGTAGCTGCTGGCTCTATCGGATGGAAGAAAAGAGGGCCCATATAGGGCCCCCAGCATGCTCCCTTCTCACCCGTGATGGTGCTTGTAAGGTTGAGGTACCTATTGCTGGTACGGAGGCTGGAGCCCACATGCTGTTTTCCTTCCACATCCCCCTGAGGGGCTCTGTGGAAGTGGGATCCTGCCGGCCCCCAAGCCCTGGGGCCGGGCTCCATCCACAGACCCATAGAACCTGCTGGATTGGGAGCGGGAGTGCCGTTCAGGGACATGGCCCTGCAACTTCAGGTACTCTGTGTCCCCGGCAGGCACGGACACTCTCAGGGCTTGCTGAGCGTTATAGTGCGCCGGGGACAGTGGCGCTGTACGCTGGGGGTTAGGTCACTGCAGCTTTGCTGAGTGACGATTGTATGTTGGGAACTACTGCGCCGACCGCTCCTGGAGCGGCGGCGCAGCTGCGACTTGTAGTGCGCCGGGGGCTTGGCGCCGACCGCGCTTGTACGGCGGCGGCGTTTTTAACTTTAGCCCCCGGCTTCTGCGGCCTAGCGCCGCTTCGTTCCCGCCCCCACCCTGTCAATCAGGGTAGGGGAGAGACGCTGCTCAATGGCTGCGCCGAGGGCTGGAGCCTTATTTACATGCTCCAGCCCTCTCACTAGGCACAAGGGGAAGCAGACTTCCCGCTCTTCGTCGGTGTACGCCCAGGGCCCGCCCCCCCTCTCCACAAGGACGCCGGCAGCCATTACACATGCGATCTGGCTGGAAGGAGGCAGCAGGCTCTGGGAGACCCAGACTAGAGGGATTTCTGGCGACCACACACCGCTCCTAAGCGGGTGGTAAGCTGCACAGTAGTGCAGGCCCCACTAGTGCCTCAGTGATATATTAGTGTACTTCTTTATTGGTACCATATATATATATATATATATATATATTTATATAGTGCACTGTAAGGTCGCTTCTGTCTGGACACTCTGTACTGCTCTGAGGACGCAGCAACATGTCATCCGCAAAACGCAAGGCTGCCAAGGCACGGGCTGTGTACACTGTTTGTACTGCATGTGGGGCTAATCTATCAGCAGGCTCCAATGATTCACATTGTGTGCAATGTTCAGTCCCAGTGGCACTTCGCCAGCCAGAGCCTATTGTGGTGGTAGCCCAGGCAGAGACGCCTGTGAACCCTGCCCCGGTGACGGGGACAGACTTTGCAGTGTTTGCTGATAAAATGTCTGAGGCTATGACAAGGATCCTGGAGACCTTGCAGGCCAGGCCAGTTCCTCAGACTATGGACACCGCTGTGGCTATGCTCACTGGTCCCCCTCAGTTGGAACTAATCCGTACTTCAAGGGGGTCTCAAGCATCACAGGCTGAAGTCTCTGACTCAGATGACAGTCCCAGGCAGCCTAAGCGTGCTCGCTGGGAAAGACCCTCGACGTCATCACACTGCTCAGGGTCTCAGCGAGAAGAGTCTCTCTGTGATGAGACTGAGGACGGTGATCAGGAGTCTAATCCTGAGGCCCCTCTCAATCTGGATGCCCCTGATGGTGACGCCATGGTTAATGACCTTATATCGGCGATTAATAGACTGTTGGATATTTCCCCCCCAGCCCCTTCTGCAGAGGAGGCAGCTGCACAGCAGGAGAAGTTCCATTTCCTGTATCCCAAGCGTAAATTAAGTGCTTTTTTGGACCACTCTGACTTCAGAGAATCAATCCAAAAGCACGACGCTCATCCAGACAAGCGTTTCTCTAAACGTTCTAAGGATACCCGTTATCCTTTTCCCCCTGAAGTGGCCAAACGCTGGACCCAGTGCCCAAAGGTGGATCCCCCAATTTCCAAGCTGGCGGCTAGATCCATAGTCGCAGTAGAAGATGGCGCTTCACTTAAAGATGCCAATGACAGACAGATGGACCTTTGGTTGAAATCTGTCTATGAAGCTATCGGCGCGTCGTTTGCTCCAGCATTCGCGGCCGTGTGGGCACTACAGGCTATTTCAGCGGGTTTAGCACAGGTGGATGCTATCATGCATCCAGCAGTACCACAGGTGGCGTCCCTAACTTCGCAAATGTCTGCGTTTGCGACCTATGCTATCAATGCTGTCCTAGAGTCTACGAGCCGTACCTCTATGGCGGCCGCCAATTCTGTGGTTTTGCGCAGAGCCTTATGGTTAAAGGACTGGAAAGCAGATGCTGGTTCCAAAAAATGCTTAACCAGCTTGCCATTATCTAGAGACAGACTGTTTGGTGAGCCATTGGCTGAAATCATAAAACAGTCCAAGGGTAAGGACTCTTCCTTGCCACAGCCCAGAGCAAGTAAACCTCAACAGAAAAAGTGGCAGTCGAGGTTTCGGTCCTTTCGAGGCTCGGGCAAGCCCCAATTCTCCTCGTCCAAAGGGACTCAGAAAGGACAAGGGAGCTCAGATTCCTGGCGGGCTCACTCACGCCCCAGGAAAGCAAATGGAGGAACCGCTTCCAAGGCGGCTACCTCATGACTTTCGGCCTCCTCCCTCCGCATCCTCGGTCGGTGGCAGGCTCTCCCGCTTTTGCGACATTTGGCTGTCACAGGTCAAGGACCGGTGGGTAACAGACATTTTGTCTCGCGGGTACAGAATCGAGTTCAGTTCTCGGCCTCCACTTCGGTTCTTCAGAACCTCCCCACACCCCAACCGAGCAGATGCCCTGCTGCAGGCGGTGGACTCTCTAAGAGCAGAAGGAGTCGTGATCCCTGTCCCCCCTCTGGAACGGGGCCGAGGATTTTACTCCAACCTCTTTGTGGTTCCAAAAAAGGACGGCTCCTTCCGTCCCGTTCTGGACCTAAAACTGCTCAACAAGCATGTGAACGCCAGGCGGTTCTGGATGGAATCCCTCCGCTCAGTCATTGCCTCAATGTCCCAAGGAGATTTCCTAGCGTCAATAGACATCAAGGATGCTTATCTTCACGTGCCGATTGCTACGGAGCACCAACGCTTTCTGCGCTTCGTGATAGGAGACGAACATCTTCAGTTCGTGGCTCTGCCATTTGGTCTGGCGACAGCCCCCCGGGTGTTCACCAAGATCATGGCAGCAGTGGTAGCAGTCTTGCACTCTCACGGACACTCTGTGATCCCTTACTTGGACGATCTATTGGTCAAGGCACCCTCTCAGGAGGCATGCCAACTCAGCCTGAATTTTGCACTGGAGACTCTCCAGGCGTTCGGGTGGATCATCAACTTCCCAAAGTCAAATCTGTCACCGACCCAATCACTAACGTATCTTGGCATGGAGTTTCATACTCTCTCAGCGATAGTGAAGCTTCCGCTGAGCAAGCAGAGGTCACAACAGACGGGGGTGCAGGCTCTCCTTCAGAGTCAGTCGCACTCCTTAAGACGCCTCATGCACTTCCTCGGGAAGATGGTGGCGGCAATGGAGGCGGTTCCGTTTGCGCAGTTTCATCTGCGTCCACTTCAATGGGACATTCTCCGCCAATGGGACGGGAAGTCAAAATCCCTGGACAGGACAGTCTTCCTTTCCCAGACGGCCAAGGACTCTCTGCAGTGGTGGCTTCTTCCCACCTCCTTATCACAGGGAAGATCCTTCCTACCACCGTCCTGGGCGGTGGTCACGACAGACGCGAGTCTGTCAGGGTGGGGAGCAGTGTTTCTTCACCACAGGGCTCAGGGTACGTGGACTCAGCAGGAGTCCAGCATTCAGATCAATGTTCTGGAAATCAGAGCGGTGTTTCTTGCCCTGCTAGCCTTCCAGCAGTGGCTGGAAGGGAAGCAGATCCGAATTCAATCGGACAACTCCACAGCGGTGGCATACATCAATCACCAGGGCGGGACTCGCAGTCGGCAAGCCTTCCAGGAAGTCCGGCGCATTATGATGTGGGTGGAAGCCATGGCCTCCACCATATCCGCAGTTCACATCCCCGGCGTAGAAAACTGGGAAGCAGACTTCCTCAGTCGCCAGGGCATGGACGCAGGGGAATGGTCCCTTCACCCGGACGTGTTTCAGGAAATCTGTCGCCGATGGGGAAGGCCGGACGTCGATCTAATGGCGTCTCGGCACAACAACAAGGTCCCAACCTTCATGGCACGGTCTCGCGATCAAAGAGCTCTAGCAGCAGACGCCCTAGTGCAAGATTGGTCGCAGTTCCGGCTCCCTTATGTGTTTCCACCTCTGGCACTCTTGCCCAGAGTGCTACGCAAGATCAGATCCGACTGCAGCCGCGTCATACTCGTCGCTCCAGACTGGCCGAGGAGGGCGTGGTATCCGGATCTGTGGCATCTCACGGTCGGCCAACCGTGGGCGCTGCCAGACCGACCAGACTTACTGTCCCAAGGGCCGTTTTTCCATCGGAATTCTGCGGCCCTCAACCTGACTGCGTGGCCATTGAGTCCTGGATCCTAGAGTCTTCAGGCTTATCCCAAGGGGTCGTTGCCACCATGAGACAGGCTAGGAAGCCCACGCCTGCTAAGATCTACCACAGAATGTGGAGGATATTCTTATCCTGGTGCTCTGCTCAGGGAGTGTCTCCCTGGCCATTTGCATTACCTATCCTTCTTTCTTTCCTCCAATCTGGGTTAGAAAAAGGTTTGTCGCTCGGCTCCCTTAAAGGGCAAGTCTCGGCGCTATCTGTCTTTTTTCAGAAGCGTCTAGCTCGACTTTCCAAGGTGCGCACGTTCCTGCAGGGGGTTTGTCATATCGTACCCCCGTACAAGCGACCGTTAGATCCATGGGATCTGAACAGGGTACTAGTTGCCCTCCAGAAGCCGCCCTTCGAGCCTCTGAGGGAGGTTTCACTTTCTAGGCTATCACAGAAAGTGGCTTTTCTGGTAGCGATCACATCTCTTCGGAGAGTGTCTGAGCTGGCAGCGCTGTCATCCAAGGCTCCCTTCCTGGTCTTCCACCAGGACAAGGTAGTGCTGCGCCCCATTCAGGAGTTTCTCCCGAAGGTGGTATCCTCTTTTCATCTTAATCAGGATATCTCTTTGCCTTCGTTTTGTCCTCATGCAGTTCATCGGTATGAGAAGGATTTACATTTGTTAGATCTGGTGAGAGCACTCAGAATCTACATTTCCCGCACAGCGCCCCTGCGCCGTTCGGATGCACTCTTTGTCCTTGTCGCTGGTAAGCGCAAGGGGTCGCAGGCTTCTAAGGCCACCCTGGCTCGATGGATCAAAGAACCAATTCTTGAAGCCTACCGTTCTGCGGGGCTTCAGGTTCCGTCAGGGCTAAAGGCCCATTCTACCAGAGCCGTGGGTGCGTCCTGGGCATTGCGACACCAGGCTACGGCTCAACAGGTGTGCCAGGCAGCTACCTGGTCGAGTCTGCACACTTTCACCAAACATTATCAGGTGCATACCTATGCTTCGGCGGACGCCAGCCTAGGTAGAAAAGTCCTGCAGGCGGCAGTTGCCTCCCCGTAGGGGAGGGCTGTCTTGCAGCTCTAACATGAGGTATTTCTTTACCCACCCAGGGACAGCTTTTGGACGTCCCAATCGTCTGGGTCTCCCAATAGAGCGCCGAAGAAGAAGGGAATTTTGTTACTTACCGTAAATTCCTTTTCTTCTAGCTCTTATTGGGAGACCCAGCACCCGCCCTGTTGTCCTTCGGGATTTTTGGTTTGTTTGCGGGTACACATGTTGTTCATGTTGAACGGTTTTCAGTTCTCCGATGTTTCTCGGAGTGAATTTGTTTAAACCAGTTATTGGCTTTCCTCCTTCTTGCTTTTGCACTAAAACTGGTGAGCCAGTGATCCCACTGGGGGTGTATAGCCAGAAGGGGAGGGGCCTTAAACTTTTTAGTGTAATTGCTTTGTGTGGCCTCCGGAGGCAGTGCTATACACCCAATCGTCTGGGTCTCCCAATAAGAGCTAGAAGAAAAGGAATTTACGGTAAGTAACAAAATTCCCTTCTTTTCACAATTTCTCCACATTTGGGATTTTTTTTCCTGTTTTCCAGTACACTACATGGTAAAATAAATGAGGTCATTCAAAAGTACAAACTGTTCCGCAAAAAAATAAGCCCTTCTATGGCAATACTGATGGGGAAAAAAAATAAAGTTATGGCTCTCAGAAGGTGAGAAAAAAACAAAAATGAAAAATCGCCCGGGGGTGAAGGGATTAAAATCCCCACTTCTCATAAAGCAATCAACATTCCTCATTCTCCCCCATATAGTAATTGTCACCCATCCTGGGCCCTTCCAATAATGCCCCCTCCTCTCCTGGGCACCCTCATAATAATGTCCTCCCACTCCGTCCTGGGCTCCTTCCTCTCCTGGGCACCCTCTTATAATAATACCCCCCCAACCCCATACTGGGCCCCTTTCTATAATAATGCCCCATCCTCTCCTGGGCACCCACTGATAATAATGTCCCCCCACTCCGTCCTGGGCCCCTTCCTCTCCTGGACACCCTCTTATAATAATGTCCCCCACCCTATAATAGTGCCCCCTACTCTCATGGATACTCTTATAATAATGCCTCCCCGAATCCCGTCCTGGGCACCCTCTTATAATATTGCCCCCCCCACACTCCATCTTGGGCCCCTTCATATAATAATGCCCTCTCCTGGGCACCCTCTTAAAATACCCTCCCCCCCTCCTGTCCTGGGCCCCCACTTATAATAATGCCCTTCCACCCCATACTTGCCCCCTTCCGATAATAAAGCCACTCTTCTGTCCTGGGCCACTTCCAGTAATTATGTTGCTGGTTCTGCTGCTCTCCTCCAACACATTTCATTTGGGAGAACAGAGTTTGATGAAGAACAATTTTTATAAGTGCCATCTTGCTCACCTTTCTGTGTGCAGCCTCATAGCTCATAAAATGGCCATCAGAACTAAACCTCCCTCCAGTCCCTTATATATAAATTGTAAGGCCGTGTCTTTAGCGGTGTCCGCCTATCCCAATTTTGCTTTGGATTTTCTGTGCTCTCTTTAACCCCTTCACCACCCGCCGGTTTTCCATTTTTTTTCTCCTCCTCTACTTCCAAGAGCCATAACTTTTTGTATTTTTTTGTCAATATAGCTATATGAGGGCTTGGTTTTTTTTGCGGGACGAATTGCACTTTTGAGTAACACCATTCTGCCCATGTTGTATTGGAAGACTGAAAAAAAATCCAAGTGCGGTGAAATTGCAAAAAAAAAAAAAGTGCAATTGCACAATTGCTTTTCGGTGTTTTTTTTTTAACTTACAGTGTTCACTTTATGTTATAATTGACCTGACAGTATGATTCCCTAGGTGAGCACGAGTTCGTAGATAACAAACATGTATAGTTCTACTTTTATCTGAGTGGTGGGGGGGGAGGGTTGCGCCATTTTTCATGACTTGTAGCATTCTCATTTTTCGGGATCTGGTCCTCAACAACCACTTATTTCTTGTGTCTTGAACTAACGTTATTAATTATTCTATTTTTGGGTAGATGCGAAGTTTTGATCGCCTGTAATTGCATTTTAATGAAATGTTGTAGAGACCAAAAAACATACTTTTGGTGTTTGGAATTTTTTTTCTCCCTGTGCTCTTTACCGATCAGATTAATTGATTTTATATTTTGATAGATTGGGCATTTCTGAACGCAGCAATAGCAAATATGTGTATATTTTTTGTGTAAAGCAGATTTTATTCAAATAAAGAACAGGTTTACAAGTTATAGGATAGGCAACATATGATATAGAGTAGAATAACTCAAATCTTGGAGGTAATAAGTAATACAACACTTTTCTACTTGCATAATAATTCCTTTGATTACACACTTCAGGTCAGACCATCATCACCCATGTAATAGCTTTGTTTTGGAGATGATGCCCACTGGGTGACCAATAATCCACCCCCCATGCAAAAATGTATGCAGCCTCGTTTAGAAAGGGGAGGCAAAGTAGATGCACAAAGTCTCTGAGATGGCAATCCGGGCTAACTATGTAAACATAACATAAAATGTACAAGGAGGAAAGAAAGATGAGAAAAGAAGAAATGTAGGGGGGAGAGGAAAAAGAAAAGAAGGACCAAGATGATGTCTCGTCTGGGTCGTGTGCAGCCCCAGGCACTTTTGTTTTATGGAATGGACAATCACAGAGGTCTCATGCCCCCAACTGAGGCTTGAAGCCATATTACCAGGTCTGGTGTCTCTCTGTACATAATCCACGGCACCCACAGCCCACAGCCTGAACACTCGCTCCCCCGAGTCCGACGCCTGGCCGACCAGCTCCTCCATCCTATAGATCTGGTTAATCTCGGCCACCAGTTCAGCCCGCCAGGGCACTTTGTTCTGCCTCCAGTACCTTGGGATTAATCTCCTTGCCCCCGTCAAAAAATGCCTTAACAGACTTCTCTTGAAGTTGGCGATCGAGATATTGCTTAAGGATAGATAAGCCAGTACCGGCGTCGGCTCAAACCTAGTGGATGACACTTTATTCAGAAGGGCAAACACGTCTATCCAAAAATATTGTAGGAGAGGACAAGACCACCACATGTGGATGTATGAGCCTCTATCGTTTGCGCATCTCCAGCATTCTTCAGAGACAGATGGGAACATGGAATGAATTCTGGAGGGGCAGTGATACCACCTAGAAACTATTTTGTAGCCCCGCTCCTGTGACGCTACATCCAGCGACGACTTGTGGGTAAAGGGTAATATTTTTGAGCGTTCTTCACGCGTGAGGGGTCTCCCCAAATCCACCTCCCATTTTAAGAAGAAAGGGACATCATCTTCCTGTCCAGACAACTCAATCTGGAACATTTTGTACAGCAGGGCAATGGTGTTTTCCATAGGCTCTCCCCCCAGACACAGAGACTCAAAGGGCATCAAGGGCCTATAAAAGTTTGTTTGTGGTGAAAGGGAGTTAATAAAACTCTTCAATTGCTCAGAACCAAGCCAAGCTCCTGCGGGACTGCGGTAGTCAGGAAAGAAAGAATGAAGGGGCCTCATACCCACATTGGACACTAGATCCCTCATTATGGACACCATACCTCTGGACATGTGAAGAAATACGTTGCCTGTTAAATCTGTCGTGAGTAGAGAATTATTGTGTAAAGATGTCAGTGGTCCAGGTATAGTGGAAATGCCCATTGCCTATGGGACTGCTGGAAATCGCCAATAAAGAGCTCAGATATCTTCACCAGTGCCATAGACAATGAGTGGAGCAGGGGTGTGCATGTTCAGCCTTAATTGCTTTGTCTGGGTTTTCCAAAGCATTGTCCACTAACCTTTGGACTTTCCACTATTAGTAAGTGGTTTCCTATTTTGTTGATAGGGTATAATTATAAATTCCTTGGGAATCCACTTTAATAAGGTTTTCTACTTTCAGAGCACCCCCACTTACCCAGATGCAGAGGTTTTTACAACCACTAGCTTTTTACTCACCCTCCCCTGGTCCAGCACTGAATCTCTGCCGCTGGCTGCTGTTGTCTGCAGTGAGAAAAGATGCTGAGCTCACTGACTGGTTGTCAACGTGTCATTAACGCTGCAAACAAAAACGGCAGAGTCCGTGCTGGACCCAGGGAGAGTGAGTAGAGCACGGTTTATTGTTTTAAAGAGAAACCGCACCAGCAGACATGGAATTTTGAAACATTTAGTGCCATAATATAAGCTGTTTTCTAATATACTAGGCTGTAAAAATGTTCTACCGTTTCCCCATCTACCCTAACTGCTTCTTTGTTTTTTTTCTTACCTAATTTTTTGTCTGAATACTGCAGTGCATGCTGGGATACTCAAAGCATTGGGGGGAGCAGTGTCAGTGTCACTTCCACAGCGTCTGCCCCTCCCTGAAACAATGATTTACCAGTGACACTTGTTTCATGTGCAGCGCTGTCACTGCTGTCTCCCTGGGTGTTTTCCTAGTGCAGCGTCTCCCCCAGTGTCCTGAGCAATGAGAAGTGTCATTATACCCAGCGATACAGGACATCAGCGTCGCCCCACAGGTGACGCCACTGGTGTCTGCCAGTCTGGACGCTTAGCTCCTCGCACTGGGAAGAAAAAGCACAATGAAGGCCGCATAATGGCGGGCAGACAACAGCACATAGGGGTGTGACAATGCACTAGGAAGACAGCGCACGGGGGAAGGAGGCACATGGGGATAAATGATTGCATAAGGAAAACTGCACACGGTGGGGTTGGGGGCAACACTGCACTAGTAAGACAATCAGGGGCACAGAAGTCACTGCTGACACTTTATTCCAGGGAAGAGTGTGGTGGAAGTGTGGCACCCCTGAGGTTCAGGTCGCCACAGGGTACTGCACCTCAAGTGAGGTGTTGTATCTATCTCAAGTAAGGGGGTGGTCATAACGGTTATGGGACTTCCCGATCACTGAAGCCAGCCACCTGGGGGGTGGGTTCCACTGGTGGTAGAGGAAGGCGCAACACACTCACACAGTTGAGTCCAGACCATAGTTATGGCAAGATCTCTCTGGAAAACTTGGATTTTACTGGGCTCTGAGCGTTGGAGCAGGAGCTCAGCAGGGGTACCTAACTGCTGAGGGGGACACCCTAGAAATAGGACACTCACTCTCTCCTTCTCCTTTCACAATGCCAGTGATCACCCATGACCGGATCTGGGATTAACCTGAGCCCATCATGGCAGTGACCAGTGTGACCAGGCTGGCAGCTGAAGTTGTGAGTAAACTACACCCTGAACCAGCAGAGATTGTGTTGGCTCAACCTTTCCAGCGCCACTGCCCTGCGCTTAGGTGCCAACGGCCAATAAAAGCCTCATCATCCACCAGGGACCCGCTTCATCATCCTGCCTGCCATAGCACCTGCCACGACGAGGAACCCAGCAGTGACAGCTATTCGCCTGACCAACGTGCGGAGCCGCCGCCCAACCTACACCGCACCTACTGTCTCCTCCCCAAAATCCTATAGAATGTAAGCCCGCAAGGGCAGGGTCCTTTTCCCTTTGTACTAGTCTGTCTACTGTAACTTGTATATGTGTTCTGTATGTAACCCCTTCTCATGTACAGTACCATGGAATCAATGGTGCTCTATAAATAAATAATAATAATAATAATAAATAAAAATCCCTGGTGCGGTTTGTGGAACACCTGACGCGAAGCGGCTGCAACAGGCACCACGAATGGACTGTGTTATAAAGAGACTGAAAATTAAGATGGCGGACGACAGCGTGGACCCCAAGATGGTGACGAGTGACCAGAGGGAGAGAGACCCTGCCCATCGTGGGAGGCGACAGCGCTCAATGGTGCGAAAACATACTCGGTCCGGAGGAGTGGCAGCCATAAAGAGCGGAGGCACTGAAGATGAGGTCCGTCCTGGAGCAGAATGCACCCAGGTGAGAGGGGTGTGGTCACCGAAGAAACGCCTACTGGTGAGTGACCTCCAGTGTCAGCGAGGGGCGTGGCTATGGGCACGGCTGGCGAGATGGACAAGTGACGCAGCAGGCCACTGGCACCAGAAGAGGCGGGCCCCAGGACACAAAACGTGTGTCACTAAGTCGGCTGGCGCCATTTTGTGAGATGTCAAGGAGAAAGAAAGTTGTGTGAGGAAGATACGGAGAATTCCTGAGACCCACGAGAGCTGCCGGGGATTATCCAGCTGATGACTCCAGGAGCAGTTGGTGAGCAAAACTCCGGCAGATTCATGAGCGGAGTCACTCATCTATGTCAGCTGGGGTGCCACTGCGCACCCCGCCCTGGGTCTTGTCCGCACTGAACTAAAAATACACTGCTGGGCCAGGCTGACGATGGCGGAACCGGAAGATGTGGAAGCAGCCCCTGCGGCCGGTTGAGCCCCGGAGAAAAAGACAGAGGCCCCAGCAGATGATCCAGACATGCCAGCCCTGGAAGAAATGGAGCTGAAGTCGGAGGAGGAGTCAGGCCTTGAAGAGGTAGGACCGATTGTGCCCTGGTTCCGACCTGGTGCCGCACCGTTGGAGGCCTCCGCTCCCAAATACTGCAGGGGGAGAGACATGCTGCTGAGACCCATGAGCCACGTACCTGGCAGTGAGCCCTGACGCGAGCAGGTGCCAGCAGCAGCCCTGCCCCCAAGTGACTGGGTGACAGCTTGGACCCTGCAGGATTAGGAGGCAGTTGTGAGGGAGAGAATGCAGGCGGATGCATTGGCTCGGGACTGGAAGGACGGTCCTAAAAGGCACAAATTCGATTGCCAATGCTCCTCAGGCTGGGAAGTCACTTTCAACTAGGACCAAAGGCTACGGCTTTATCGAGGAGGAGTATACCTGTCACCAGGTCTACGTCAACCGGGCCATGGTGACCAGGCCGTCTCTCCTTTCCTGGCTGCGGACCCTCTATGTGGGAGAGAGGGTCACCTTTATAAAGCTGCAATGCCGAAAGGGATGGTGCATGGTCGGGGTGACACAGCCTGCGGAGGCCGAGGCGGAGCGCATGGAGAAACGACAGAGAGCAGTAGCTGCTGAGCCAACTAGATCAGCGGCTCCGGCGGGCCTGAGAGAACAGAGGGAGCACCAGACAACCCAATGACCGGCGCGGAAACAGGCAGAACATCCGCCATCCCTTGCAGTGGCTGCAGCAGCCCCCTCGGTGATCATCACCGGAGACAAAGTCTACCAAATGTACTTGGAGAGGACCCCGGGGGAAGCAGGAGCACCCGGATGGAGCCGACCGGATGAGAAACCCATGGATATGGCGACGCCCGATGTCCCCAAATACAATTGATGCATGTAAAAAGAGGTTGACCTCAGAAAAGAAGAAGGCTGGAAGTGGCTGAGGACAATTGAAAAATTGCCAGTTTGTGGATGGGGAGGCCAGTTCCCGACTGCCCTCCTGTGAGAAAAAGTTAAAGGGGTTGTCCGACATAACAAAAATGTTTGAGTTTAAGCTAATCTGTGCTGTATTGTCATATTAATCACCCCTACATTGTTATTTTTTGTTTTCTAACTTTTGTTCCTCTTGAATTATCTCTTTATTCTGTGCAGCTTCTTGTTTACATTCAGCTCCAGCAAACATGACCACTTCCTGTGCAAAACCTCCCAGTCACAGCTGGCACCGCCCGGCCTCAGTGTCCAGCCCCACCCCAGTGTCCAGCCGCACCCTCTGTCCGCCCCCTGCACACACATTCCCTGTCAGTATATTCTGCCCCAGCACTGACCTCTCATCACTACACGGCAGGACACTACAGGGCAGGACACTGCAGTGCAGCACATTACAGGACACTACAGGACACTACAGGGCAGCACATTACAGGACACTACAGGACAGGACACTACAGGGCAGCACATTACAGAACACTACAGGACAGGACACTACAGGGCACTACAGGGCAGGAGACAAAAGGGCAGCACATTACAGGACACTACAGGACAGGACACTACAGGGCAGGACACTACAGGACACTACAGGGCAGCACACTACAGGGCACTACAGGGCAGGACTCTACAGGGCAGATCACTACAGGGCAGCACATTCCAGGACACTACAGGACAGGACACTACAGGGCAGCACATTACAGGACACTACAGGGCAGCACACTACAGGGCACTACAGAGCAGCACATTACAGGGCAGGACACTACAGGGCAGCACATTACAGTACACTACAGGGCAGCACATTACAGGACACTACAGGACAGATCACTACAGGGCAGCACATTACAGGACACTACAGGACAGGACACTACAGGGCAGCACATTACAGGACACTACAGGGCAGCACACTACAGGGCACTACAGGGCAGGACACTACAGGGCAGCACATTACAGGACACTACAGGACAGGACACTACAGGGCAGCACATTACAGGACACTACAGGGCAGCACAGTACAGGACACTACAGGACAGGACACTACAGGGCAGCACATTACAGGGCAGGACACTGCAGGGCAGCGCACTACAGGACACTACAGGACAGGACACTACAGGGCAGCACACTACACGGCAGATCACTACAGGACACTACAGGGCAGGACACTACAGGACACTACAGGGCAGGACACTACAGAGCACTACAGGGCAGGACACTACAGGACACTACAGGGCTGCGCACTACAGGGCAGCACACTACACGGCAGCGCACTGCACGGCAGCGCACTGCACGGCAGGGCACTACAGGGCAGGGCACTACAGGGCAGCGCACTACACTACAGCATTGCAAATAACAGCCCCACATCGGGCTCTGCACCCCACACCACATCGGGCTCTGCACCCCTCACCACATCAGGCTCTGCACCGCATACACACACATCGGGCTGTGCACCGCATACACAAACATACATACACACACACACACACACATCGGGCTGTGCACCGCATACACACACACACACACACACACACCACCCCATAGGGAGTACATACTCACCCGTCATCGGTCCCCGCCGCTCCTGCACGTTCGCGCGCTGTCTGTGCTCTAGACATATCAGCACAGTGGTGACTTCACCGCTGTGCTGAAGAGAGTTCAGACAGCGTGCAAGATGAGAAGCAGCGCTGCGCTGCTTCTCATCAGCACTTTCAAATGTACCGGCATCTGTGATCTGTGATGCCGGTATATTTGAATGTGTGATCCTGAGCAGGGGGGCCGGTGCTGGAGCTGACACCATGGCAGCTGCCGCCAGGCCCCGCCGCCAGGTCACGGACCCCCACAGCAGTGCAGGGGGAGGTGCGGGGGAATGTGTGGGAGGGTGCAGGGAAGGGGGGCGGGGCTCATCGCACTGTACAGCCCAGCAAGGAGGCGACATGCTGTTTCCACATTTGCATGTCAACATGGCCCTGCCCATGTAGACATGAAATGACCGGAAGCAGCAAAATCGCGGCAGGAGCGGTCACATGACCGCTCTGAGCCGGGGGAGAGGGGCTGACAGCAGGGCAGGTAAGTGGTCTCTATCTACTTACCTGCCCCAATGTAGCCCCATAGGGAAATAATAAAAAAAAAGCAAATTAAGCCGGATAACCCCTTTAAAGGCCATGAGCCTCTGTTGGGCTGAGATGTTGCCCTGTGTGAGCCAAGGGATAATATGATAACCCTCGCGGCCGGACAAGGCCAGGTTTTTGCTTTTGATTATTGTGGAGGGATGTTGTAATACCCCTCGTGGTCTGAACTGTGTGTTTTTTTGTTTCCCCCCAATCCAAGCTCGGCACATGTTGCGCCCCCCTGCTGGATTTGGGAACTCTGCCAGCCCTTGGGGCAGGAGGAAGACTGTGACTTCGGCCCAGGAGTCCCTTGCAGCTCTCATGGACTTGGCCCATTTTGCCCCTGTGGACTAATCATGTCCTGTTTATGGACGTTGCCCCCTGGACTTAGTCCTGTCCTGTTTCAGGACAAAGTCCATGGGGGGAAAAGTCCATGGCCCCTGAGAGACTGAGCCCTATCCTGTGCAGCATGGAGGAGGGAAAAGTGAAACGGATGACCCGATGTGCTGGCCAGGTCAGGAAACAGGACAGTGTTTTTCAGTTTGTGCCCCCAGAACTTTGTGGATGAATTTTTCTTAAAGAAATATGCCCCCCACTTTGCAGTTGGTGGGAGATAATGACAAAACAATTTTGTGGGTAATCAAAGTCCCAAACAAAGAGACTGCTTCCTTGGACTGAGTGGGGTACTGTTGTTGGCCACAGTCCTCATGTTTAAATCAAGAAATGTTTTGATACTGTTTTAAGTGTAGAATGTGTGCATGCTTTTATGTTTTTCAGATGCCCAGTTGGTCGGGAATGACCAAGGTTAAAGAGGGGAGGGATATAAGAGGGTTACCCATGGTCAGTACTCCCCTGAAGACATCGTGCGCTGCATTGCCAATGTATATTGTGTAAGTTTTATGTGAGTTGTGCCACAATTCTGTCGCTGTGACAAGGTGGCATTGGGCTCCCTATTTGCTAGGAGGGAGTCTTGCACAAGAGATGCAGGACTAGGAGTTTTGGTGTAGCAGGCCTCATAGCATAGGGGTTGGGAGTTCCCGAGTTAGTAAGGGTATGTGTGCAACTTGCGTTCTTGATTTGACAAAAAAAATTGCACCCTCTGGCAGACTTTGACAATTGCAAACACTGCGCTTGACAAAAAAAAATGCATCCAAAACGCAAGCATTTTGGATGCGTTTTTGACAGGGTGAGTTTTTTAAAGGAGAAATAAAATATGATAGATTAGGATAATTGATAGATAGAAGAGATAGAAAAAAATAAAAATAATAGTTAGATAGAAAGAATATATAGAATAGACAATAAGAAAGAATATATAGAATAGATAGAAAGAAATAACAGAATAGCTCGAAAGAGTGACAGCTAGCTTTTCCAGCTGTTTTTTTTATTTTTTGGGGTAAAAAAAATTGAATTGGGGCCCCCCTATTTTTCTTATCTAGCACAGGAACAGCAGAAGCTGCGGGCTGCAACCCTCAGCTGTGTGCTGTACCTTGGCTGGTTCTGAAAAATAGAGGAGATCCCACACTTTTTTTAGTGATTTTTTTTTTTTCTTTTTAAAAAATGACATGCGGTCACCCCCATTTTTCTAAAACCAGCCAAGGTACAGCAGCCAATCTGGGGCTGATATTATTAGGGTGGGAAGGGCCATCGTTATTTGGCCCTTTCCAGCCTAACATTGCACCAATTCTGGCTGAAGGACTACAGCTATGACCGCAAATCACCTGAGTGACGGCACCGCTGATCGTGCTGCTCACTTCAGTCACTCGGGTGATTTGCCGTCACGGGTGGAGGACTCCTGCTGTGACCGGAAATCACCTGAGTGACAGCACCGCTGATTGCGTAGCTCACTTCAGTCACTCGGGTGATATGCTGTCACAGATGGAGGACTCCAGCTGTGGCAGCAGCTAACCTGAGTGACGTCACTGCTGATAGCGCTACTCACTTCAGTTGCGGCCTGAACCTCACAGCGGGCAGTTTTGTTCTATGGCGCTCGCTGTGAGGGTCAGATTTAGCAGTGCTGGAAGCGTCGTGGGACCTTGTGTGGATTATGTCCGACCTGGTGGGAAGGTTGGAAGGTTAATAAAGTGATGAAAGAGAGTGCTTTTGTTGGTATATGCAACAGATGAGGACTTCTTTGTATATGTGTGACGGAGGACTTTATGCTGATCTAACGGTAGATGGCGATGTTGTGTAAAGTTTCCTTACTCACTGTATTGTAAAAAGTCTTTTCTTTTCTTCCTGGTTTCGTTTTTCACTTCCTGATGCAATGCTGTATGACTGTGCAAATCATTACCTCATGTTCTCTCAGAAGTAAAGAGCTTGTTATCCCATGTAATCTGCTCTGTGAACTTTGTTCTGCAACTGGGAAGCTAGAAGCTGTGCAACAGCTTTTTTGTCTTTTATTTGAAATAAAGGATTTTTCTGTGTTAGTGTTTATTTACTTTCACTTACAAATTAGTGATGAGGGGGAGTCTCATAGACGCCTGCCATGACTAATCTAGGACTTAGAGGCTTCCATGGGCTTCCATTAACTCCTTATTACCCGGATTGCCACCGCACCAGGGCAATCAGGATGATCTGGGTAAAGTGCTGGGACTGTCACATCTAACGGATGCGGCAATTCCGGTTGGCTGATATTTTTAGGCTAGGGGGCTCCCAATAACGTGGGTCTCCCAGCCTGAGAATACCATCCCTCATCTGTGAGGTTTTATCTTGGTTGGGTTTCAAAATGGAGAGGGACCACACGCCATTTATTGTTTGTTTGTTTTTTAATTATTTATTTATTTTACTATATGATATAGACCCGCCCACCGGCATCTGTGATTGGTTGTAGTCAGACAGCTGACACTCAGCATTTGGTTGCAGTCAGACGCGCCCCATCATAGGCGTCGGTGGGCGGGGAAGCAGTCAATATGAAATGAGCCTAATGAGCGGTCGGCACTTTCAGAAGCAGAGGAAAGGCGCTGCAGGAGTAGCGTGACACCTACGCCAGTAAATGGTGAGTATGAAGCGGAGAGAGACAGAGAGAGACAGAGAGAGAATGGAGAAAAGTTGGTGACCTGCGTTTTTGTTGACAAAAAATGCATACAAAATGCAACCAAAAAGCAGTGGAAACGCACAGCTAACATTTTGGTTGCATTTTGGACATACCTTATTCATTTCAATGGGTGACAAAACATGACCAAAACGCAAAAAGAATGAACATGCTGCTTTTTTTGGTCAAAGATTTTGAGAAATATATGTCAAAATAAACGCTGACAAAAAGAATGCAACGTGCAGATGGAAATTCTGATTTCTCATAGCCTTTGCTGGGGAAGCAAAACGCATGCAGTTTGTCAAATAACACAATGCAGTTTAAAACGCAACCAATACATAAGAAAATAATGCAACATGCGGACATAGCCTTAGTCAGATAGTGCCAGAGATGGTGTGAAGAAGCAGCTGAGTGGTGCAGCGGTAGAGAAACAGGCAGAAGCATTGGGCAGGAGGAAATCAGAAGCTGGTGAACTGAAGCATTATGTTACAGAGAGGTAGCCTGGAAGTAGAGCGTGAACTAGAATAGCGCCAAGAAGGATAAAGTGAATAGTGCGGTTATTGTAAGGACCTTAGGGGTACTTTGCACGCTGCGACATCGCTAGCTAATGATAGCGATGCCGAGCGCGATAGTACCCGCCCCCGTCGCACCTGTGATATGTAGTGCGAGCTGCCGTAACGAACATTATCGCTACGGCAGCTTTACACTCACATACCTGGTCGGCGACGTCGCTGTGACTGCCGAGGAAACCCTCCTTTAAGGGGGAGGTGCTTTAGGCGTCACAGCGACGTCACAAAGCGGCCGGCCAATCAAAGCGGAGGGGCAGAGATGAGCAGGATGTAAACATCCCGCCCACCTCCTTCCTTCCGCATAGCCGGTGGACGGCAGATGCAGGTAAGGAGATGTTTGTTGGTCCTGCAGCTTCACACACAGCGATGTGTGGCGCTGCAGGAATGACAAACAACATCTTACCTGCGGACGCACCGACATTATGGAAATGAACGACGTGACACAGATCAGCGATTTTTGACTGTTTCACGCTCGTTCATCTCCGCTCCTAGTATTTACACGTTGCGACGTCGCTACCGGATGTGCGTCACTTTTGTTTTGACCCCACCGATATCGCAGTAGCGTTGTCGCAACGTGCAAAGTACCTCTTAGTCTTCAGACAGTCACCGTCACTGCAGGATTGGGATCCTCGGATGCAACCCGGTAGAAGATAGCCTTTCAGAGAACAGTGAAGTGTAGAGAAGAAACTCTCATGCCGGTGAGACCCTGAGAACAGCCGTGATGGGGAGAGCCATGTTGAACTGTGAAACAATGCCTGTGAAATATGTGTGCCTCTCCTATGGGGAAGATTGGTGTTTCCAAGACACTGGTGACAGTAAAGACAAAGTGTTTTATAGCTGGCCCAAGTGTGGACTTTATTCTTATGGGAGTGAATCTGCAGCATGTTCCTTGGAGCAGCAGCAGCAGCGGACTGACAGCCCAGAAGTACCCGGTTACTCAGGTATCGCACCACAGCACCAACCCAAACACACACTGCAAACCCCTTTTCTGTAGCGTGTCAGGCGGGTGCTGGACTATGTCCCTCACCCCCGGCTACCAATCACAAGAGAATTGAGATAAGGCAGATGAGACTAGTCAGCAAGGAACGACTTGAGGAACCTGGAAATGGTGACAACATGCACAGTCACATCATCACTCACATACGGCCAGACTATCTATACAGACAACCCCTTTTACACAAATACATTGGTTGCTATTTATTGATTTCTTACCTCCTGTCTGCTCTCGCCATCTTTTCCGGCTTTTATTTTCTTCTTCATACCTAAAAATTAAAGTGGACATAGATATTGATGAGATACAATCTTTACATTCGGCCTCATTTACATTTCTGTTCCTGTTTTACGTCGCCCAACCTGAAGTTGCTGAGACACTGCAATATTGGATGGAAGGGCTCACGCCACCGGATTAGCTGGACGAGTGCTAGCGGATTTTTTATTGAATAGCACTCGGCCCAACGTTTTTCAGAGGGCCAGTGCTGAGGCCCAATTTGTTGTTTTACTGACAGAACCTCTTGGTGCCGGCTACAATTTGCCATTCAATCGGATAAGACTCATTCAGGTCTATGGTGCGAGGGACACATTGCCATCCGAGGGCGGTCAGATTTCTCCATCTTCTCCTCAGTGAGGTCATAAGCATCATTTACATCTGCTTTACAACAGCAGCAGTTTTGGAACAATTTGCTTCTCAGTAATCTAGATGGGTTAAAAGTTTCTCAAACTAATTTTTTGTTTAGGGACCACTTCACATTTGGAGTGACTTTAAGGGGCCAATGTGACAGAAAATACTTAAACGTGACAGCTTTAAAAAACTGCACCCCTCAAAGTAGTCAAAACCAAATCCAAGAAGCTTATTTACCCTTTAGATGCTTCACACTAATTAAAGCAATTTTGAACATTAAATTAACATTTTAATTTTTCGCACAAAAATGTGTTTATTTAGCAAAAAATTGTTCCATTTCACAAGGGTTACAGGAGAAATAATATGGAGCATAGAATTCTGTCCTATTTCTCCTGAGTATGTTGATACTGCATATTTAGTGGAAAAACGATGTGCGAGCGCAAGGTGGGGTCTGGAAGGGATGGAGCGGAATTTGCTATCTATTCCAGAGAGCATGCTGCATTTGTAGAGCCCCTGATGTGCAAACAGTGAAGACTCCCACAAGTGACCCCATTTTGGAAACTAAACCCCTCAAGGAATTCATCTAGATACGTGGTGCGCACCATAAATCCCCAGATGCTTCACAAAGTTTTATAACATTGAGCCGTGAAAATAAAAACACACATTGACATACAAATTTTGCTTTAGTTCCAATTTTCTCATTTTCACAAGGGTATTGGCAGAAATTACACAACACATTTTGGGGTCCATTTTTATTTCTGAGGACAGACACATACCTCCAAACTTTCCAAGAAAGGAAAGAGGGCCAAACTGTGTGTCACGCTATGTGTGCGCCACGGCGATTTTAGGCCACGCCCCTAACCATACCCATTTCACAACTAGTCACGCCCATAACCACTCCCCATCCACACCCATTCAGCACTGCCGATCACATTGTTTTATAAACAATAATTATAAACAGAAAAAATATAAAATATTCTTAATGCAAACTTGGTAGTATTTATTTTAAATTAGAATATTTTAAAGCAACAAAATTCTATTCTAAAGCAGATCTGACACCTTAATCTACAATAGGTAAAAGTTGCACATTACATATACTGTAAGATCTACTCTATTAGACAAATTATCTTTAATAACATTGTGCTTCTGGTTAACCCCTTTAACTCCCCCGGGAGTGCCGGTGTATTTGCAATGATGGTGCGTGAGGGAGTGCCGGTGTATGTGTAGTGATGGTGCGTGCAGGAGTGCCGGTGTATGTGCGGTCATGGTGCGTGCGGGAGTGCCGGTGTATGTACAGTGATGGTGCGTGCGGGAGTGCCGGAGTATTTGCAGTGATGGTGCGTGCGGGAGGGCCAGTGTACGTGTAGTGACAGTGCGTGCGGGAGTGCCGGTGTATGTGCGGGGATGGTGGGTGTGGGAGTGCCGGTGTATGTGCAGTGATGGTGCGTGCAGGAGTGCCGGTGTATTTGCGGTGATGGTGCGTGGGGGGGTGCCGGTGTATGTGCGGTGATGGTGCGTGCGGGAGTGCCGGTGAATGTGTAGTGATGGTGCGTGCGGGAGTGCCGGTGTATGTGTAGTGATGGTGCGTGCGGGAGTGCCGGTGTATGTGTAGTGATGGTGCGTGCGGGAGTGCCGGTGTATGTACGGTGATGGTGCGTTGGGGGAGTGCCGGTGTATGTGCGGTGATGGTGAGTGGGGGGAGTGCCGGTGTATCTGTAGTGATGGTGCGTGCAGGAGTGCCACTGTATGTGCGGTGATGGTGCGTGCGGGAGTGCCGGTGTATGTGCAGTGATGGTGCGTGGGGGGAGTGCCGGTGTATGTGCGGTGATGGTGCGTGGGGGGAGTGCCGGTGTATGTGTAGTGATGGTGCGTGCAGGAGTGCCGCTGTATGTGCGGTGATGGTGCGTGCGGGAGTGCCGGTGTATGTGCGGTGATGGTGCGTGCAGGAGTGCCGGTGTATGTGCGGAGATGGTGCGTGCGGGAGTGCCGGTGTATGTGCAGGGATGGTGCGTGCAGGAGTCCCGGTGTATGTGCGGGGATGGTGGGTGGGGGGAGTGCCGGTGTATGTGCAGTGATGGTGCGTGTCGGTGTATGTGTGGGGATGGTGGGTGGGGGGAGTGCCGGTGTATGTGCGGGGATGGTGGGTGGGGGGAGTGCCGGTGTATGTGCAGTGATGGTGCGTGTCGGTGTATGTGTGGGGATGGTGGGTGGGGGGAGTGCCGGTGTATGTGCGGGGATGGTGGGTGGGGGGAGTGCCGGTGTATGTGGGGGGATGGTGGGTGGGGGGAGTGCCGGTGTATGTGCGGGGATGGTGGGTGGGGGGAGTGCCGGTGTATGTGCGGGGATGGTGGGTGGGGGGAGTGCCGGTGTATGTGCGGGGATGGTGGGTGGGGGGAGTGCCGGTGTATGTGCGGGGATGGTGGGGTCTCTCTCTCTCAGCCTAAAAACAAAGAAAAAAAAAATGGGATCCGTCACCTCAGTTTTTACACAATCAGAGACGTATCCGTCGCACCAGGCACAAAGTGGATTGTCTTAAACCTTATCTCATGATTGTTACAATCAAAAGATACTCCGAGTGTATCAATGCACAATAAAGAATTCCATAAGCTTTTTTAGGATAAACCCCAAAACTTTATTAGGCAATCAAACATATAAATATTAAAATAAACAGGGAGACACACCTTGTTGAAGGACAGAAATATGCCACCGTTTTGAACACGCATCGGTATTTTCAGTCAGATAAAGCACAAGTATTGCAAATCGTTATTATTATTCTTTCATGTGTCAAACTATTAGTAGCAAGATATCATTATTTTAACCAAAATTATCAAGACATGAACATTGCAGACAGCAATTCCACCCTTCGTTATTGCTATTCTGGCATAATAAGCCTATATTCATATAGGTGCCTTGCCGTCAGCATGCTCAAGCCCTGTGCATACTATGCTCCACAATATGGATGTGTGTCAATAGCCGCATATACATACAATGCACCTATAGGCTCATAACAATCCCACAGATTGAACAAAATAGGTAAGTATATTATATTATATTTGGCCCATAAAAATAGATGAAATCAGGGCTTTTGTCTGTAAAGAGTATACATATACCGCCAATATCATAATCAAACTATATATTGTCATCACCATAAGACATGTGGGCAGACACATATATTATGAAAAGTAATTAACAGTCTTGACACACATCCAAGTTGTTCAATCATTCACAGATGAAAACGCTGCAATGTGCACAGTCAGAAGCACAAGTGGCAATGCTCTGAATAAAGGTGTTCATCTAGAAATGCACAGCATCACTATCGTATTCCACCACAGTGAGTGTGATTTGTTAATCACCAAGTGTGCAGGTATAGTTTGACACATGAAAGAATAATAATAACGATTTGCAATACTTGTGCTTTATCTGACTGAAAATACCGATGCGTGTTCAAAACGGTGGCATATTTCTGTCCTTCAACAAGGTGTGTCTCCCTGTTTATTTTAATATTTATATGTTTGATTGCCTAATAAAGTTTTGGGTTTTATCCTAAAAAAGCTTATGGAATTCTTTATTGTGCATTGATACACTCGGAGTATCTTTTGATTGTAACAATCATGAGATAAGGCTGAGGGGCACTTTGCACACTGCGACATCGCAGGTGCGATGTCGGTGGGGTCAAATTGAAAGTGACGCACATCCGGCATCGCATGCGACATCGCAGTGTGTAAAGCCTGGATGATACGATTAACGAGCGCAAAAGCGTCGTAATCGTATCATCGGTGCAGCGTCGGCGTAATCCATAATTACGCTGACGCGACGGTCCGATGTTGTTCCTCGCTCCTGCGGCAGCACACCACACATCGCTGTGTGTGAAGCCGCAGGAGCGAGGAACATCTCCTACCGGCGTCACCGCGGCTTCCGTAGGATATGCGGAAGGAAGGAGGTGGGCAGGATGTTTACATCCCACTCATCTCCGCCCCTCCGCTCCGATTGGCCGCCTGCCGTGTGACGTCGCAGAGACGCCGCACGACCCGCCCCCTTAACAAGGAGGCGGGTCGCCGGCCACAGGGACGTCGCACGGCAGATGAGTGTGTGTGTGAAGCTGGCGTAGCGATAATTTTCGCTACGCCAGCTATCACCACATATCGCTGCTGCGACGGGGGCGGGGACTATCGCACTCGGCATCGCAGCATCGGCCTGCGATGTCGCAGTGTGCAAAGTGCCCCTTAGATTGTGTAAGTGGAGTGATGCTCCTTGATGTAAAGGTCCAGTCACACTAAACAACTTACCAGCGATCCCAACAACGATAGGGATCGCTGGTAAGTTGCTAGGAGGTTGCTGGTGAGATGTCACACTAAGCGACGCTCCAGCGATCCCACCAGCAACCTGACCTGGCAGGGATCGCTGGAGCGTCGCTACACGAGTTGCTGGTGAGCTCACCAGCAACCAGTGACCAGCCCCCAGCGCCGCGTGGAAGATGCTGCGCTTGGTAACTAAGGTAAATATCGGGTAACCAACCCGATATTTACCTTGGTTATCAGCGCACTCAGCTACACGTGCAGAGAGCAGGGAGCAGCGCACACTGAGCGCTGGCTCCCTGCTCTCCTAGTTACAGCACACATCGGGTTAATTACCCGATGTGTGCTGCAGCTAAATGTGCACAGAGCAGGGAGCAGCGCACAATGCTTAGCGCTGGCTCCCTGCTCTCCTAGCTACAGTACACATCGGGTTAATTAACCCGATGTGTCCTGCAGCTACATGTGCACAGAGCAGGGAGCAGCGCACAATGCTTAGTGCTGGCTCTCTGCTCTCCTAGCTACAGCACACATCGGGTTAATTAACCCGATGTGTCCTGCAGCTACATGTGCACAGAGCAGGAGCCGGCAGCACAGGCAGTGAGAGCGGCGGAGGCTGGTAACAAAGGTAAATATCGGCTTCTTGGTTACCCGATGTTTACATTGGTTACCAGCCTCCGCAGAAGCCGGCTCCTGCTGCCTGCACATTTAGTTGTTGCTGTCTCGCTGTCATACACAGTGATGTGTGCTTCACAGCAGGAGAGCAACAACTAAAAAATGGCCCAGGACATTCAGCAACAACCAACGACCTCACAGCAGGGGCCAGGTTGTTGCTGGATGTCACACACAGCAACATCGCTAGCAACGTCACAAAAGTTGTTCGTTAGCAGCGATGTTGCTAGCGATGTTGCTTAGTGTGACGGGGCCTTTAGTTGGGACAAGTTTGCTAATTAATAAACTGGATTGTGTCCGATTGCAAAAAACTGACACATCCGGTTTTTGCTCTGCGGCACAATACGGCGCTCTGCAGAAAAATGCAACGGGTTTTTTTTTTGCCGCCGGTTGCATTTTTTCCCGCATAGACTTGCATTAGCGCCGTATTGTGCCGCATGGCCTTGCATTGTGACCGTTTTTTGCCGGATGTGGCATATTTAGCCGATGCGTCGCCAGATGGAACGTTGCCTGGCACTTTTTTGTGTGGCGAAAAAAACGCATTTACAATGCATGCCTGTGGACGCCGGATGCGTTTTTTTTGCACTGCGCATGCTCAGTATCAAGCCGCATCCGTGAGAAACCGGAAGGGCCGCATGGAAAAACTTATGTAACGGATCCGTTTTTTCACCGCATCCGTTGCATAGGTTTTTGAGCTGGATTGAGCCGCACTGCTCAAACCGGCGCAGTGCAAAAAAACGCATCCGGCGTCCATAGGTCCGGGGAGGAGAAACCACCCCTCTTGATTTCCCCTCCTCCCCGAATCATGCTGGACATGAAAAATGGGGGGGACCCCACGTCATTTTTTTAACTAAATTACAAAAAAAAACAAAAAAAAAACCAGCTGGCCAAAATAGCTATCCCTTAAGCTATTAAGCTATTCTGTTATTTATTTCTATCTATTCTATATGTTCTTTCTTATTATCTATTCTATATGTTCTTTCTGTTATCTATCTCTCTATTATCTGTTTTCTATTATGTATCTAAAAAAAACAACCCGATTCACACAGAATAGCTATAGACAATGATAAAATACATAATTTTATTAATTCAACATTAAAAAACCAAAAGACAGATAGAGGGGTAGATAGATAGGTAGATAGATAGAGGGATAGATAGATAGATAATAGATAGATAGATGAAAGATAGATAATAGATAGAGAGATAGATAGATAGAGGGATAGATAGAGGGATATCTAATAGATAGATAGATAATAGAAAGATAGATGAAAGATAGATAATAGATAGAGAGATAGATAGATAGAGGGATAGATAGAGGGATATCTAATAGATAGATAGATAATAGATAGATGAAAGATAGATAATAGATAGATGATAGATAGATAGAGGGATAGATAATAGATAAAAGAGGGATAGATAGATAGATAGATGATAGATAGATAATAGACAGCTAGATATTGCATATTACACTCGCTGCAGCGAGGCCCCTTTAACGCTGTGAACTTTCTATGACCTTTTTTTAAACCTGTTGTCAGGCCCATGACGTGTTCAGGGACATTCGCCAAACAGCTTCTGATTGGAGGTCACCGTTGGCGCGAACCGCAGGTCCTATATAAAGGCCGAGCTGACTGATAGGCCCTTGTGGGTTGTAGTTGGAGCGAGGAGAAGTCGGTGTTGTGCAGTTACGTTCTTGGATCTGAGGAGTTATCGTTCGTTCATCGGAGAATTTATCGTTCGTGGATCGGAGGAGTAATATGATGGAGAGGGGATTTCCAGACAGCGTTATGGAGAAAGAAATGAGGAAGATCGGCCGCCCTGGGGGCAGAGAGGACGGGAGTTCTGGTGGCGCGAGGTGTGGACCCCTGCTGGAGCGGAGCGGTGAGTAATGTGTTCTGTGTCGTGCTGTCTGTCCCGTCACTAGATGTGATCGTGTAAATCAGCGGTCTCAAACACGCGGCCCCCAGGCCCGTGCCCCTGTAGCATCGCGGCCGGTGCAGGGGCCGCAGTCACTGTCTGCGCTTTGTTAGATGAGTGTTTTGCCGGCGGCGCTGATATCTGAGTCACGGACTCTGCGCTCTCGCGCCGGCAAAACAATCATCTGACATAAGTCACTGACAGTGGCTGCGACCCCTGCACCGGCCGCGATGCTACAGGGGCACGGGCCTGGGGAGCCGCACGAAGCAGAGATGAGGCAGCCGAGGGAGCGCGGGACAGGTGAGAAGAATGGTGTGTGTGTGTGTGTGTGTATATGTGTGTGTGTGTGCGGGAAGGCACATTAACCCCTAAGCGACCTATGACGTACTGGGTACGTCATGGCTCCTTGGTACTTAAGGACCCATGACGTATCCAGTATGTCATGGCGAGATCGCGGCCCCGGTGGCTGCGATCACTTTGCATTGCAAATACCTTAGATTCGGGGAGGAGGGGAAATCAAGAGGGGTGGTTTCTCCTCCCCGGACCTATGGACGCCGGATGCGTTTTTTTGCACTGCGCCGGTTTGAGCAGTGCGGCTCAATCCAGCTCAAAAACCTATGCAACGGATGCGGTGAAAAAACGGATCCGTTACATAAGTTTTTCCATGCGGCCCTTCCGGTTTCTCACGGATGCGGCTTGATACTGAGCATGCGCAGTGCAAAAAAAACGCATCCGGCGTCCACAGGCATGCATTGTAAATGCGTTTTTTTCGCCACACAAAAAAGTGCCAGGCAACGTTCCATCTGGCGACGCATCGGCTAAATATGCCACATCCGGCAAAAAACGGTCACAATGCAAGGCCATGCGGCACAATACGGCGCTAATGCAAGTCTATGCGGGAAAAAATGCAACCGGCGGCAAAAAAAAAACCCGTTGCATTTTTCTGCAGAGCGCCGTATTGTGCCGCAGAGCAAAAACCGGATGTGTCAGTTTTTTGCAATCGGACACAATCCAGTTTATTAATTAGCAAACTTGTCCCAACTAAAGGCCCCGTCACACTAAGCAACATCGCTAGCAACATCGCTGCTAACGAACAACTTTTGTGACGTTGCTAGCGATGTTGCTGTGTGTGACATCCAGCAACAACCTGGCCCCTGCTGTGAGGTCGTTGGTTGTTGCTGAATGTCCTGGGCCATTTTTTAGTTGTTGCTCTCCTGCTGTGAAGCACACATCACTGTGTATGACAGCGAGACAGCAACAACTAAATGTGCAGGCAGCAGGAGCCGGCTTCTGCGGAGGCTGGTAACCAATGTAAACATCGGGTAACCAAGAAGCCGATATTTACCTTTGTTACCAGCCTCCGCCGCTCTCACTGCCTGTGCTGCCGGCTCCTGCTCTGTGCACATGTAGCTGCAGGACACATCGGGTTAATTAACCCGATGTGTGCTGTAGCTAGGAGAGCAGAGAGCCAGCACTAAGCATTGTGCGCTGCTCCCTGCTCTGTGCACATGTAGCTGCAGGACACATCGGGTTAATTAACCCGATGTGTACTGTAGCTAGGAGAGCAGGGAGCCAGCGCTAAGCATTGTGCGCTGCTCCCTGCTCTGTGCACATTTAGCTGCAGCACACATCGGGTAATTAACCCGATGTGTGCTGTAACTAGGAGAGCAGGGAGCCAGCGCTCAGTGTGCGCTGCTCCCTGCTCTCTGCACGTGTAGCTGAGTGCGCTGATAACCAAGGTAAATATCGGGTTGGTTACCCGATATTTACCTTAGTTACCAAGCGCAGCATCTTCCACGCGGCGCTGGGGGCTGGTCACTGGTTGCTGGTGAGCTCACCAGCAACTCGTGTAGCGACGCTCCAGCGATCCCTGCCAGGTCAGGTTGCTGGTGGGATCGCTGGAGCGTCGCTTAGTGTGACATCTCACCAGCAACCTCCTAGCAACTTACCAGCGATCCCTATCGTTGTTGGGATCGCTGGTAAGTTGTTTAGTGTGACTGGACCTTTACATCAAGGAGCATCACTCCACTTACACAATCTAAGGGGCACTTTGCACACTGCGACATCGCAGGCCGATGCTGCGATGCCGAGTGCGATAGTCCCCGCCCCCGTCGCAGCAGCGATATGTGGTGATAGCTGGCGTAGCGAAAATTATCGCTACGCCAGCTTCACACACACACTCATCTGCCGTGCGACGTCCCTGTGGCCGGCGACCCGCCTCCTTGTTAAGGGGGCGGGTCGTGCGGCGTCTCTGCGACGTCACACGGCAGGCGGCCAATCGGAGCGGAGGGGCGGAGATGAGTGGGATGTAAACATCCTGCCCACCTCCTTCCTTCCGCATATCCTACGGAAGCCGCGGTGACGCCGGTAGGAGATGTTCCTCGCTCCTGCGGCTTCACACACAGCGATGTGTGGTGTGCTGCCGCAGGAGCGAGGAACAACATCGGACCGTCGCGTCAGCGTAATTATGGATTACGCCGACGCTGCACCGATGATACGATTACGACGCTTTTGCGCTCGTTAATCGTATCATCCAGGCTTTACACACTGCGATGTCGCATGCGATGCCGGATGTGCGTCACTTTCAATTTGACCCCACCGACATCGCACCTGCGATGTCGCAGTGTGCAAAGTGCCCCTCAGCCTTATCTCATGATTGTTACAATCAAAAGATACTCCGAGTGTATCAATGCACAATAAAGAATTCCATAAGCTTTTTTAGGATAAAACCCAAAACTTTATTAGGCAATCAAACATATAAATATTAAAATAAACAGGGAGACACACCTTGTTGAAGGACAGAAATATGCCACCGTTTTGAACACGCATCGGTATTTTCAGTCAGATAAAGCACAAGTATTGCAAATCGTTATTATTATTCTTTCATGTGTCAAACTATACCTGCACACTTGGTGATTAACAAATCACACTCACTGTGGTGGAATACGATAGTGATGCTGTGCATTTCTAGATGAACACCTTTATTCAGAGCATTGCCACTTGTGCTTCTGACTGTGCACATTGCAGCGTTTTCATCTGTGAATGATTGAACAACTTGGATGTGTGTCAAGACTGTTAATTACTTTTCATAATATATGTGTCTGCCCACATGTCTTATGGTGATGACAATATATAGTTTGATTATGATATTGGCGGTATATGTATACTCTTTACAGACAAAAGCCCTGATTTCATCTATTTTTATGGGCCAAATATAATATAATATACTTACCTATTTTGTTCAATCTGTGGGATTGTTATGAGCCTATAGGTGCATTGTATGTATATGCGGCTATTGACACACATCCATATTGTGGAGCATAGTATGCACAGGGCTTGAGCATGCTGACGGCAAGGCACCTATATGAATATAGGCTTATTATGCCAGAATAGCAATAACGAAGGGTGGAATTGCTGTCTGCAATGTTCATGTCTTGATAATTTTGGTTAAAATAATGATATCTTGCTACTAATAGTTTGACACATGAAAGAATAATAATAACGATTTGCAATAATTGTGCTTTATCTGACTGAAAATACCGATGCGTGTTCAAAACGGTGGCATATTTCTGTCCTTCAACAAGGTGTGTCTCCCTGTTTATTTTAATATTTATATGTTTGATTGCCTAATAAAGTTTTGGGTTTTATCCTAAAAAAGCTTATGGAATTCTTTATTGTGCATTGATACACTCGGAGTATCTTTTGATTGTAACAATCATGAGATAAGGTTTAAGACAATCCACTTTGTGCCTGGTGCGACGGATACGTCTCTGATTGTGTAAAAACTGAGGTGACGGATCCCATTTTTTTTTTCTTTGTTTTTAGGCTGAGAGAGAGAGACCCCACCATCCCCGCACATACACCGGCACTCCCCCCACCCACCATCCCCGCACATACACCGGCACTCCCCCCACCCACCATCCCCGCACATACACCGGCACTCCCCCCACCCACCATCCCCGCACATACACCGGCACTCCCCCCACCCACCATCCCCCCACATACACCGGCACTCCCCCCACCCACCATCCCCGCACATACACCGGCACTCCCCCCACCCACCATCCCCACACATACACCGACACGCACCATCACTGCACATACACCGGCACTCCCCCCACCCACCATCCCCGCACATACACCGGCACTCCCCCCACCCACCATCCCCACACATACACCGACACGCACCATCACTGCACATACACCGGCACTCCCCCCACCCACCATCCCCGCACATACACCGGGACTCCTGCACGCACCATCCCTGCACATACACCGGCACTCCCGCACGCACCATCTCCGCACATACACCGGCACTCCTGCACGCACCATCACCGCACATACACCGGCACTCCCGCACGCACCATCACCGCACATACAGCGGCACTCCTGCACGCACCATCACTACACATACACCGGCACTCCCCCCACGCACCATCACCGCACATACACCGGCACTCCCCCCATGCACCATCACTGCACATACACCGGCACTCCCGCACGCACCATCACCGCACATACAGTGGCACTCCTGCACGCACCATCACTACAGATACACCGGCACTCCCCCCACTCACCATCACCGCACATACACCGGCACTCCCCCAACGCACCATCACCGTACATACACCGGCACTCCCGCACGCACCATCACTACACATACACCGGCACTCCCGCACGCACCATCACTACACATACACCGGCACTCCCGCACGCACCATCACTACACATTCACCGGCACTCCCGCACGCACCATCACCGCACATACACCGGCACCCCCCCACGCACCATCACCGCAAATACACCGGCACTCCTGCACGCACCATCACTGCACATACACCGGCACTCCCACACCCACCATCCCCGCACATACACCGGCACTCCCGCACGCACTGTCACTACACGTACACTGGCCCTCCCGCACGCACCATCACTGCAAATACTCCGGCACTCCCGCACGCACCATCACTGTACATACACCGGCACTCCCGCACGCACCATGACCGCACATACACCGGCACTCCTGCACGCACCATCACTACACATACACCGGCACTCCCTCACGCACCATCATTGCAAATACACCGGCACTCCCGGGGGAGTTAAAGGGGTTAACCAGAAGCACAATGTTATTAAAGATAATTTGTCTAATAGAGTAGATCTTACAGTATATGTAATGTGCAACTTTTACCTATTGTAGATTAAGGTGTCAGATCTGCTTTAGAATAGAATTTTGTTGCTTTAAAATATTCTAATTTAAAATAAATACTACCAAGTTTGCATTAAGAATATTTTATATTTTTTCTGTTTATAATTATTGTTTATAAAACAATGTGATCGGCAGTGCTGAATGGGTGTGGATGGGGAGTGGTTATGGGCGTGACTAGTTGTGAAATGGGTATGGTTAGGGGCGTGGCCTAAAATCGCCGTGGCGCACACATAGCGTGACACACAGTTTGGCCCTCTTTCCTTTCTTGGAAAGTTTGGAGGTATGTGTCTGTCCTCAGAAATAAAAATGGACCCCAAAATGTGTTGTGTAATTTCTGCCAATACCCTTGTGAAAATGAGAAAATTGGAACTAAAGCAAAATTTGTATGTCAATGTGTGTTTTTATTTTCACGGCTCAATGTTATAAAACTTTGTGAAGCATCTGGGGATTTATGGTGCGCCCCACGTATCTAGATGAATTCCTTGAGGGGTTTAGTTTCCAAAATGGGGTCACTTGTGGGAGTCTTCACTGTTTGCACATCAGGGGCTCTACAAATGCAGCATGCTCTCTGGAATAGATAGCAAATTCCGCTCCATCCCTTCCAGACCCCACCTTGCGCTCGCACATCGTTTTTCCACTAAATATGCAGTATCAACATACTCAGGAGAAATAGGACAGAATTCTATGCTCCATATTATTTCTCCTGTAACCCTTGTGAAATGGAACAATTTTTTGCTAAATAAACACATTTTTGTGCGAAAAATTAAAATGTTAATTTAATGTTCAAAATTGCTTTAATTAGTGTGAAGCATCTAAAGGGTAAATAAGCTTCTTGGATTTGGTTTTGACTACTTTGAGGGGTGCAGTTTTTTAAAGCTGTCACGTTTAAGTATTTTCTGTCACATTGGCCCCTTAAAGTCACTCCAAATGTGAAGTGGTCCCTAAACAAAAAATTAGTTTGAGAAACTTTTAACCCATCTAGATTACTGAGAAGCAAATTGTTCCAAAACTGCTGCTGTTGTAAAGCAGATGTAAATGATGCTTATGACCTCACTGAGGAGAAGATGGAGAAATCTGACCGCCCTCGGATGGCAATGTGTCCCTCGCACCATAGACCTGAATGAGTCTTATCCGATTGAATGGCAAATTGTAGCCGGCACCAAGAGGTTCTGTCAGTAAAACAACAAATTGGGCCTCAGCACTGGCCCTCTGAAAAACGTTGGGCCGAGTGCTATTCAATAAAAAATCCGCTAGCACTCGTCCAGCTAATCCGGTGGCGTGAGCCCTTCCATCCAATATTGCAGTGTCTCAGCAACTTCAGGTTGGGCGACGTAAAACAGGAACAGAAATGTAAATGAGGCCGAATGTAAAGATTGTATCTCATCAATATCTATGTCCACTTTAATTTTTAGGTATGAAGAAGAAAATAAAAGCCGGAAAAGATGGCGAGAGCAGACAGGAGGTAAGAAATCAATAAATAGCAACCAATGTATTTGTGTAAAAGGGGTTGTCTGTATAGATAGTCTGGCCGTATGTGAGTGATGATGTGACTGTGCATGTTGTCACCATTTCCAGGTTCCTCAAGTCGTTCCTTGCTGACTAGTCTCATCTGCCTTATCTCAATTCTCTTGTGATTGGTAGCCGGGGGTGAGGGACATAGTCCAGCACCCGCCTGACACGCTACAGAAAAGGGGTTTGCAGTGTGTGTTTGGGTTGGTGCTGTGGTGCGATACCTGAGTAACCGGGTACTTCTGGGCTGTCAGTCCGCTGCTGCTGCTGCTCCAAGGAACATGCTGCAGATTCACTCCCATAAGAATAAAGTCCACACTTGGGCCAGCTATAAAACACTTTGTCTTTACTGTCACCAGTGTCTTGGAAACACCAATCTTCCCCATAGGAGAGGCACACATATTTCACAGGCATTGTTTCACAGTTCAACATGGCTCTCCCCATCACGGCTGTTCTCAGGGTCTCACCGGCATGAGAGTTTCTTCTCTACACTTCACTGTTCTCTGAAAGGCTATCTTCTACCGGGTTGCATCCGAGGATCCCAATCCTGCAGTGACGGTGACTGTCTGAAGACTAAGAGGTACTTTGCACGTTGCGACAACGCTACTGCGATATCGGTGGGGTCAAAACAAAAGTGACGCACATCCGGTAGCGACGTCGCAACGTGTAAATACTAGGAGCGGAGATGAACGAGCGTGAAACAGTCAAAAATCGCTGATCTGTGTCACGTCGTTCATTTCCATAATGTCGGTGCGTCCGCAGGTAAGATGTTGTTTGTCATTCCTGCAGCGCCACACATCGCTGTGTGTGAAGCTGCAGGACCAACAAACATCTCCTTACCTGCATCTGCCGTCCACCGGCTATGCGGAAGGAAGGAGGTGGGCGGGATGTTTACATCCTGCTCATCTCTGCCCCTCCGCTTTGATTGGCCGGCCGCTTTGTGACGTCGCTGTGACGCCTAAAGCACCTCCCCCTTAAAGGAGGGTTTCCTCGGCAGTCACAGCGACGTCGCCGACCAGGTATGTGAGTGTAAAGCTGCCGTAGCGATAATGTTCGTTACGGCAGCTCGCACTACATATCACAGGTGCGACGGGGGCGGGTACTATCGCGCTCGGCATCGCTATCATTAGCTAGCGATGTCGCAGCGTGCAAAGTACCCCTAAGGTCCTTACAATAACCGCACTATTCACTTTATCCTTCTTGGCGCTATTCTAGTTCACGCTCTACTTCCAGGCTACCTCTCTGTAACATAATGCTTCAGTTCACCAGCTTCTGATTTCCTCCTGCCCAATGCTTCTGCCTGTTTCTCTACCGCTGCACCACTCAGCTGCTTCTTCACACCATCTCTGGCACTATCTGACTAAGGCTATGTCCGCATGTTGCATTATTTTCTTATGTATTGGTTGCGTTTTAAACTGCATTGTGTTATTTGACAAACTGCATGCGTTTTGCTTCCCCAGCAAAGGCTATGAGAAATCAGAATTTCCATCTGCACGTTGCATTCTTTTTGTCAGCGTTTATTTTGACATATATTTCTCAAAATCTTTGACCAAAAAAAGCAGCATGTTCATTCTTTTTGCGTTTTGGTCATGTTTTGTCACCCATTGAAATGAATAAGGTATGTCCAAAATGCAACCAAAATGTTAGCTGTGCGTTTCCACTGCTTTTTGGTTGCATTTTGTATGCATTTTTTGTCAACAAAAACGCAGGTCACCAACTTTTCTCCATTCTCTCTCTGTCTCTCTCTGTCTCTCTCCGCTTCATACTCACCATTTACTGGCGTAGGTGTCACGCTACTCCTGCAGCGCCTTTCCTCTGCTTCTGAAAGTGCCGACCGCTCATTAGGCTCATTTCATATTGACTGCTTCCCCGCCCACCGACGCCTATGATGGGGCGCGTCTGACTGCAACCAAATGCTGAGTGTCAGCTGTCTGACTACAACCAATCACAGATGCCGGTGGGCGGGTCTATATCATATAGTAAAATAAATAAATAATTAAAAAACAAACAAACAATAAATGGCGTGTGGTCCCTCTCCATTTTGAAACCCAACCAAGATAAAACCTCACAGATGAGGGATGGTATTCTCAGGCTGGGAGACCCACGTTATTGGGAGCCCCCTAGCCTAAAAATATCAGCCAACCGGAATTGCCGCATCCGTTAGATGTGACAGTCCCAGCACTTTACCCAGATCATCCTGATTGCCCTGGTGCGGTGGCAATCCGGGTAATAAGGAGTTAATGGAAGCCCATGGAAGCCTCTAAGTCCTAGATTAGTCATGGCAGGCGTCTATGAGACTCCCCCTCATCACTAATTTGTAAGTGAAAGTAAATAAACACTAACACAGAAAAATCCTTTATTTCAAATAAAAGACAAAAAAGCTGTTGCACAGCTTCTAGCTTCCCAGTTGCAGAACAAAGTTCACAGAGCAGATTACATGGGATAACAAGCTCTTTACTTCTGAGAGAACATGAGGTAATGATTTGCACAGTCATACAGCATTGCATCAGGAAGTGAAAAACGAAACCAGGAAGAAAAGAAAAGACTTTTTACAATACAGTGAGTAAGGAAACTTTACACAACATCGCCATCTACCGTTAGATCAGCATAAAGTCCTCCGTCACACATATACAAAGAAGTCCTCATCTGTTGCATATACCAACAAAAGCACTCTCTTTCATCACTTTATTAACCTTCCAACCTTCCCACCAGGTCGGACATAATCCACACAAGGTCCCACGACGCTTCCAGCACTGCTAAATCTGACCCTCACAGCGAGCGCCATAGAACAAAACTGCCCGCTGTGAGGTTCAGGCCGCAACTGAAGTGAGTAGCGCTATCAGCAGTGACGTCACTCAGGTTAGCTGCTGCCACAGCTGGAGTCCTCCATCTGTGACAGCATATCACCCGAGTGACTGAAGTGAGCTACGCAATCAGCGGTGCTGTCACTCAGGTGATTTCCGGTCACAGCAGGAGTCCTCCACCCGTGACGGCAAATCACCCGAGTGACTGAAGTGAGCAGCACGATCAGCGGTGCCGTCACTCAGGTGATTTGCGGTCATAGCTGTAGTCCTTCAGCCAGAATTGGTGCAATGTTAGGCTGGAAAGGGCCAAATAACGATGGCCCTTCCCACCCTAATAATATCAGCCCCAGATTGGCTGCTGTACCTTGGCTGGTTTTAGAAAAATGGGGGTGACCGCATGTCATTTTTTAAAAAGAAAAAAAAAAATCACTAAAAAAAGTGTGGGATCTCCTCTATTTTTCAGAACCAGCCAAGGTACAGCACACAGCTGAGGGTTGCAGCCCGCAGCTTCTGCTGTTCCTGTGCTAGATAAGAAAAATAGGGGGGCCCCAATTCAATTTTTTTTACCCCAAAAAATAAAAAAAACAGCTGGAAAAGCTAGCTGTCACTCTTTCGAGCTATTCTGTTATTTCTTTCTATCTATTCTATATATTCTTTCTTATTGTCTATTCTATATATTCTTTCTATCTAACTATTATTTTTATTTTTTTCTATCTCTTCTATCTATCAATTATCCTAATCTATCATATTTTATTTCTCCTTTAAAAAACTCACCCTGTCAAAAACGCATCCAAAATGCTTGCGTTTTGGATGCATTTTTTTTTGTCAAGCGCAGTGTTTGCAATTGTCAAAGTCTGCCAGAGGGTGCAATTTTTTTTGTCAAATCAAGAACGCAAGTTGCACACATACCCTTACTAACTCGGGAACTCCCAACCCCTATGCTATGAGGCCTGCTACACCAAAACTCCTAGTCCTGCATCTCTTGTGCAAGACTCCCTCCTAGCAAATAGGGAGCCCAATGCCACCTTGTCACAGCGACAGAATTGTGGCACAACTCACATAAAACTTACACAATATACATTGGCAATGCAGCGCACGATGTCTTCAGGGGAGTACTGACCATGGGTAACCCTCTTATATCCCTCCCCTCTTTAACCTTGGTCATTCCCGACCAACTGGGCATCTGAAAAACATAAAAGCATGCACACATTCTACACTTAAAACAGTATCAAAACATTTCTTGATTTAAACATGAGGACTGTGGCCAACAACAGTACCCCACTCAGTCCAAGGAAGCAGTCTCTTTGTTTGGGACTTTGATTACCCACAAAATTGTTTTGTCATTATCTCCCACCAACTGCAAAGTGGGGGGCATATTTCTTTAAGAAAAATTCATCCACAAAGTTCTGGGGGCACAAACTGAAAAACACTGTCCTGTTTCCTGACCTGGCCAGCACATCGGGTCATCCGTTTCACTTTTCCCTCCTCCATGCTGCACAGGATAGGGCTCAGTCTCTCAGGGGCCATGGACTTTTCCCCCCATGGACTTTGTCCTGAAACAGGACAGGACTAAGTCCAGGGGGCAACGTCCATAAACAGGACATGATTAGTCCACAGGGGCAAAATGGGCCAAGTCCATGAGAGCTGCAAGGGACTCCTGGGCCGAAGTCACAGTCTTCCTCCTGCCCCAAGGGCTGGCAGAGTTCCCAAATCCAGCAGGGGGGCGCAACATGTGCCGAGCTTGGATTGGGGGGAAACAAAAAAACACACAGTTCAGACCACGAGGGGTATTACAACATCCCTCCACAATAATCAAAAGCAAAAACCTGGCCTTGTCCGGCCGCGAGGGTTATCATATTATCCCTTGGCTCACACAGGGCAACATCTCAGCCCAACAGAGGCTCATGGCCTTTAAAGGGGTTATCCGGCTTAATTTGCTTTTTTTTTATTATTTCCCTATGGGGCTACATTGGGGCAGGTAAGTAGATAGAGACCACTTACCTGCCCTGCTGTCAGCCCCTCTCCCCCGGCTCAGAGCGGTCATGTGACCGCTCCTGCCGCGATTTTGCTGCTTCCGGTCATTTCATGTCTACATGGGCAGGGCCATGTTGACATGCAAATGTGGAAACAGCATGTCGCCTCCTTGCTGGGCTGTACAGTGCGATGAGCCCCGCCCCCCTTCCCTGCACCCTCCCACACATTCCCCCGCACCTCCCCCTGCACTGCTGTGGGGGTCCGTGACCTGGCGGCGGGGCCTGGCGGCAGCTGCCATGGTGTCAGCTCCAGCACCGGCCCCCCTGCTCAGGATCACACATTCAAATATACCGGCATCACAGATCACAGATGCCGGTACATTTGAAAGTGCTGATGAGAAGCAGCGCAGCGCTGCTTCTCATCTTGCACGCTGTCTGAACTCTCTTCAGCACAGCGGTGAAGTCACCACTGTGCTGATATGTCTAGAGCACAGACAGCGCGCGAACGTGCAGGAGCGGCGGGGACCGATGACGGGTGAGTATGTACTCCCTATGGGGTGGTGTGTGTGTGTGTGTGTGTGTGTATGCGGTGCACAGCCCGATGTGTGTGTGTGTGTGTGTATGTATGTTTGTGTATGCGGTGCACAGCCCGATGTGTGTGTATGCGGTGCAGAGCCTGATGTGGTGAGGGGTGCAGAGCCCGATGTGGTGTGGGGTGCAGAGCCCGATGTGGGGCTGTTATTTGCAATGCTGTAGTGTAGTGCGCTGCCCTGTAGTGCCCTGCCCTGTAGTGCCCTGCCGTGCAGTGCGCTGCCGTGCAGTGCGCTGCCGTGTAGTGTGCTGCCCTGTAGTGCGCAGCCCTGTAGTGTCCTGTAGTGTCCTGCCCTGTAGTGCTCTGTAGTGTCCTGCCCTGTAGTGTCCTGTAGTGTCCTGCCCTGTAGTGTCCTGTAGTGATCTGCCGTGTAGTGTGCTGCCCTGTAGTGTCCTGTCCTGTAGTGTCCTGTAGTGCGCTGCCCTGCAGTGTCCTGCCCTGTAATGTGCTGCCCTGTAGTGTCCTGTCCTGTAGTGTCCTGTACTGTGCTGCCCTGTAGTGTCCTGTAATGTGCTGCCCTGTAGTGTCCTGTCCTGTAGTGTCCTGTAATGTGCTGCCCTGTAGTGTCCTGCCCTGTAGTGCCCTGTAGTGTGCTGCCCTGTAGTGTCCTGTAATGTGCTGCCCTGTAGTGTCCTGTCCTGTAGTGTCCTGTAATGTGCTGCCCTGTAGTGATCTGTCCTGTAGTGTCCTGTAATGTGCTGCCCTGTAGTGTACTGTAATGTGCTGCCCTGTAGTGTCCTGTCCTGTAATGTGCTGCTCTGTAGTGCCCTGTAGTGTGCTGCCCTGTAGTGTCCTGTAATGTGCTGCCCTGTAGTGTCCTGTCCTGTAGTGTCCTGGAATGTGCTGCCCTGTAGTGATCTGCCCTGTAGAGTCCTGCCCTGTAGTGCCCTGTAGTGTGCTGCCCTGTAGTGTCCTGTAGTGTCCTGCCCTGTAGTGTCCTGTCCTGTAGTGTCCTGTAATGTGCTGCCCTTTTGTCTCCTGCCCTGTAGTGCCCTGTAGTGTCCTGTCCTGTAGTGTTCTGTAATGTGCTGCCCTGTAGTGTCCTGTCCTGTAGTGTCCTGTAATGTGCTGCCCTGTAGTGTCCTGTAGTGTCCTGTAATGTGCTGCACTGCAGTGTCCTGCCCTGTAGTGTCCTGCCGTGTAGTGATGAGAGGTCAGTGCTGGGGCAGAATATACTGACAGGGAATGTGTGTGCAGGGGGCGGACAGAGGGTGCGGCTGGACACTGGGGTGGGGCTGGACACTGAGGCCGGGCGGTGCCAGCTGTGACTGGGAGGTTTTGCACAGGAAGTGGTCATGTTTGCTGGAGCTGAATGTAAACAAGAAGCTGCACAGAATAAAGAGATAATTCAAGAGGAACAAAAGTTAGAAAACAAAAAATAACAATGTAGGGGTGATTAATATGACAATACAGCACAGATTAGCTTAAACTCAAACATTTTTGTTATGTCGGACAACCCCTTTAACTTTTTCTCACAGGAGGGCAGTCGGGAACTGGCCTCCCCGTCCACAAACTGGCAATTTTTCAATTGTCCTCAGCCACTTCCAGCCTTCTTCTTTTCTGAGGTCAACCTCTTTTTACATGCATCAATTGTATTTGGGGACATCGGGCGTCGCCATATCCATGGGTTTCTCATCCGGTCGGCTCCATCCGGGTGCTCCTGCTTCCCCCGGGGTCCTCTCCAAGTACATTTGGTAGACTTTGTCTCCGGTGATGATCACCGAGGGGGCTGCTGCAGCCACTGCAAGGGATGGCGGATGTTCTGCCTGTTTCCGCGCCGGTCATTGGGTTGTCTGGTGCTCCCTCTGTTCTCTCAGGCCCGCCGGAGCCGCTGATCTAGTTGGCTCAGCAGCTACTGCTCTCTGTCGTTTCTCCATGCGCTCCGCCTCGGCCTCCGCAGGCTGTGTCACCCCGACCATGCACCATCCCTTTCGGCATTGCAGCTTTATAAAGGTGACCCTCTCTCCCACATAGAGGGTCCGCAGCCAGGAAAGGAGAGACGGCCTGGTCACCATGGCCCGGTTGACGTAGACCTGGTGACAGGTATACTCCTCCTCGATAAAGCCGTAGCCTTTGGTCCTAGTTGAAAGTGACTTCCCAGCCTGAGGAGCATTGGCAATCGAATTTGTGCCTTTTAGGACCGTCCTTCCAGTCCCGAGCCAATGCATCCGCCTGCATTCTCTCCCTCACAACTGCCTCCTAATCCTGCAGGGTCCAAGCTGTCACCCAGTCACTTGGGGGCAGGGCTGCTGCTGGCACCTGCTCGCGTCAGGGCTCACTGCCAGGTACGTGGCTCATGGGTCTCAGCAGCATGTCTCTCCCCCTGCAGTATTTGGGAGCGGAGGCCTCCAACGGTGCGGCACCAGGTCGGAACCAGGGCACAATCGGTCCTACCTCTTCAAGGCCTGACTCCTCCTCCGACTTCAGCTCCATTTCTTCCAGGGCTGGCATGTCTGGATCATCTGCTGGGGCCTCTGTCTTTTTCTCCGGGGCTCAACCGGCCGCAGGGGCTGCTTCCACATCTTCCGGTTCCGCCATCGTCAGCCTGGCCCAGCAGTGTATTTTTAGTTCAGTGCGGACAAGACCCAGGGCGGGGTGCGCAGTGGCACCCCAGCTGACATAGATGAGTGACTCCGCTCATGAATCTGCCGGAGTTTTGCTCACCAACTGCTCCTGGAGTCATCAGCTGGATAATCCCCGGCAGCTCTCGTGGGTCTCAGGAATTCTCCGTATCTTCCTCACACAACTTTCTTTCTCCTTGACATCTCACAAAATGGCGCCAGCCGACTTAGTGACACACGTTTTGTGTCCTGGGGCCCGCCTCTTCTGGTGCCAGTGGCCTGCTGCGTCACTTGTCCATCTCGCCAGCCGCGCCCATAGCCACGCCCCTCGCTGACACTGGAGGTCACTCACCAGTAGGCGTTTCTTCGGTGACCACACCCCTCTCACCTGGGTGCATTCTGCTCCAGGACGGACCTCATCTTCAGTGCCTCCGCTCTTTATGGCTGCCACTCCTCCGGACCGAGTATGTTTTCGCACCATTGAGCGCTGTCGCCTCCCACGATGGGCAGGGTCTCTCTCCCTCTGGTCACTCGTCACCATCTTGGGGTCCACGCTGTCGTCCGCCATCTTAATTTTCAGTCTCTTTATAACACAGTCCATTCGTGGTGCCTGTTGCAGCCGCTTCGCGTCAGGTGTTCCACAAACCGCACCAGGGATTTTTATTTATTATTATTATTATTATTTATTTATAGAGCACCATTGATTCCATGGTACTGTACATGAGAAGGGGTTACATACAGAACACATATACAAGTTACAGTAGACAGACTAGTACAAAGGGAAAAGGACCCTGCCCTTGCGGGCTTACATTCTATAGGATTTTGGGGAGGAGACAGTAGGTGCGGTGTAGGTTGGGCGGCGGCTCCGCACGTTGGTCAGGCGAATAGCTGTCACTGCTGGGTTCCTCGTCGTGGCAGGTGCTATGGCAGGCAGGATGATGAAGCGGGTCCCTGGTGGATGATGAGGCTTTTATTGGCCGTTGGCACCTAAGCGCAGGGCAGTGGCGCTGGAAAGGTTGAGCCAACACAATCTCTGCTGGTTCAGGGTGTAGTTTACTCACAACTTCAGCTGCCAGCCTGGTCACACTGGTCACTGCCATGATGGGCTCAGGTTAATCCCAGATCCGGTCATGGGTGATCACTGGCATTGTGAAAGGAGAAGGAGAGAGTGAGTGTCCTATTTCTAGGGTGTCCCCCTCAGCAGTTAGGTACCCCTGCTGAGCTCCTGCTCCAACGCTCAGAGCCCAGTAAAATCCAAGTTTTCCAGAGAGATCTTGCCATAACTATGGTCTGGACTCAACTGTGTGAGTGTGTTGCGCCTTCCTCTACCACCAGTGGAACCCACCCCCCAGGTGGCTGGCTTCAGTGATCGGGAAGTCCCATAACCGTTATGACCACCCCCTTACTTGAGATAGATACAACACCTCACTTGAGGTGCAGTACCCTGTGGCGACCTGAACCTCAGGGGTGCCACACTTCCACCACACTCTTCCCTGGAATAAAGTGTCAGCAGTGACTTCTGTGCCCCTGATTGTCTTACTAGTGCAGTGTTGCCCCCAACCCCACCGTGTGCAGTTTTCCTTATGCAATCATTTATCCCCATGTGCCTCCTTCCCCCGTGCGCTGTCTTCCTAGTGCATTGTCACACCCCTATGTGCTGTTGTCTGCCCGCCATTATGCGGCCTTCATTGTGCTTTTTCTTCCCAGTGCGAGGAGCTAAGCGTCCAGACTGGCAGACACCAGTGGCGTCACCTGTGGGGCGACGCTGATGTCCTGTATCGCTGGGTATAATGACACTTCTCATTGCTCAGGACACTGGGGGAGACGCTGCACTAGGAAAACACCCAGGGAGACAGCAGTGACAGCGCTGCACATGAAACAAGTGTCACTGGTAAATCATTGTTTCAGGGAGGGGCAGACGCTGTGGAAGTGACACTGACACTGCTCCCCCCAATGCTTTGAGTATCCCAGCATGCACTGCAGTATTCAGACAAAAAATTAGGTAAGAAAAAAAACAAAGAAGCAGTTAGGGTAGATGGGGAAACGGTAGAACATTTTTACAGCCTAGTATATTAGAAAACAGCTTATATTATGGCACTAAATGTTTCAAAATTCCATGTCTGCTGGTGCGGTTTCTCTTTAAAACAATAAACCGTGCTCTACTCACTCTCCCTGGGTCCAGCACGGACTCTGCCGTTTTTGTTTGCAGCGTTAATGACACGTTGACAACCAGTCAGTGAGCTCAGCATCTTTTCTCACTGCAGACAACAGCAGCCAGCGGCAGAGATTCAGTGCTGGACCAGGGGAGGGTGAGTAAAAAGCTAGTGGTTGTAAAAACCTCTGCATCTGGGTAAGTGGGGGTGCTCTGAAAGTAGAAAACCTTATTAAAGTGGATTCCCAAGGAATTTATAATTATACCCTATCAACAAAATAGGAAACCACTTACTAATAGTGGAAAGTCCAAAGGTTAGTGGACAATGCTTTGGAAAACCCAGACAAAGCAATTAAGGCTGAACATGCACACCCCTGCTCCACTCATTGTCTATGGCACTGGTGAAGATATCTGAGCTCTTTATTGGCGATTTCCAGCAGTCCCATAGGCAATGGGCATTTCCACTATACCTGGACCACTGACATCTTTACACAATAATTCTCTACTCACGACAGATTTAACAGGCAACGTATTTCTTCACATGTCCAGAGGTATGGTGTCCATAATGAGGGATCTAGTGTCCAATGTGGGTATGAGGCCCCTTCATTCTTTCTTTCCTGACTACCGCAGTCCCGCAGGAGCTTGGCTTGGTTCTGAGCAATTGAAGAGTTTTATTAACTCCCTTTCACCACAAACAAACTTTTATAGGCCCTTGATGCCCTTTGAGTCTCTGTGTCTGGGGGGAGAGCCTATGGAAAACACCATTGCCCTGCTGTACAAAATGTTCCAGATTGAGTTGTCTGGACAGGAAGATGATGTCCCTTTCTTCTTAAAATGGGAGGTGGATTTGGGGAGACCCCTCACGCGTGAAGAACGCTCAAAAATATTACCCTTTACCCACAAGTCGTCGCTGGATGTAGCGTCACAGGAGCGGGGCTACAAAATAGTTTCTAGGTGGTATCACTGCCCCTCCAGAATTCATTCCATGTTCCCATCTGTCTCTGAAGAATGCTGGAGATGCGCAAACGATAGAGGCTCATACATCCACATGTGGTGGTCTTGTCCTCTCCTACAATATTTTTGGATAGACGTGTTTGCCCTTCTGAATAAAGTGTCATCCACTAGGTTTGAGCCGACGCCGGTACTGGCTTATCTATCCTTAAGCAATATCTCGATCGCCAACTTCAAGAGAAGTCTGTTAAGGCATTTTTTGACGGGGGCAAGGAGATTAATCCCAAGGTACTGGAGGCAGAACAAAGTGCCCTGGCGGGCTGAACTGGTGGCCGAGATTAACCAGATCTATAGGATGGAGGAGCTGGTCGGCCAGGCGTCGGACTCGGGGGAGCGAGTGTTCAGGCTGTGGGCTGTGGGTGCCGTGGATTATGTACAGAGAGACACCAGACCTGGTAATATGGCTTCAAGCCTCAGTTGGGGGCATGAGACCTCTGTGATTGTCCATTCCATAAAACAAAAGTGCCTGGGGCTGCACACGACCCAGACGAGACATCATCTTGGTCCTTCTTTTCTTTTTCCTCTCCCCCCTACATTTCTTCTTTTCTCATCTTTCTTTCCTCCTTGTACATTTTATGTTATGTTTACATAGTTAGCCCGGATTGCCATCTCAGAGACTTTGTGCATCTACTTTGCCTCCCCTTTCTAAACGAGGCTGCATACATTTTTGCATGGGGGGTGGATTATTGGTCACCCAGTGGGCATCATCTCCAAAACAAAGCTATTACATGGGTGATGATGGTCTGACCTGAAGTGTGTAATCAAAGGAATTATTATGCAAGTAGAAAAGTGTTGTATTACTTATTACCTCCAAGATTTGAGTTATTCTACTCTATATCATATGTTGCCTATCCTATAACTTGTAAACCTGTTCTTTATTTGAATAAAATCTGCTTTACACAAAAAATATACACATATTTGCTATTGCTGCGTTCAGAAATGCCCAATCTATCAAAATATAAAATCAATTAATCTGATCGGTAAAGAGCACAGGGAGAAAAAAAATTCCAAACACCAAAAGTATGTTTTTTGGTCTCTACAACATTTCATTAAAATGCAATTACAGGCGATCAAAACTTCGCATCTACCCAAAAATAGAATAATTAATAACGTTAGTTCAAGACACAAGAAATAAGTGGTTGTTGAGGACCAGATCCCGAAAAATGAGAATGCTACAAGTCATGAAAAATGGCGCAACCCTCCCCCCCCACCACTCAGATAAAAGTAGAACTATACATGTTTGTTATCTACGAACTCATGCTCACCTAGGGAATCATACTGTCAGGTCAATTATAACATAAAGTGAACACTGTAAGTTAAAAAAAAAACACCGAAAAGCAATTGTGCAATTGCACTTTTTTTTTTTTTGCAATTTCACCGCACTTGGATTTTTTTTCAGTCTTCCAATACAACATGGGCAGAATGGTGTTACTCAAAAGTGCAATTCGTCCCGCAAAAAAAACCAAGCCCTCATATAGCTATATTGACAAAAAAATACAAAAAGTTATGGCTCTTGGAAGTAGAGGAGGAGAAAAAAAATGGAAAACCGGCGGGTGGTGAAGGGGTTAAAGAGAGCACAGAAAATCCAAAGCAAAATTGGGATAGGCGGACACCGCTAAAGACACGGCCTTACAATTTATATATAAGGGACTGGAGGGAGGTTTAGTTCTGATGGCCATTTTATGAGCTATGAGGCTGCACACAGAAAGGTGAGCAAGATGGCACTTATAAAAATTGTTCTTCATCAAACTCTGTTCTCCCAAATGAAATGTGTTGGAGGAGAGCAGCAGAACCAGCAACATAATTACTGGAAGTGGCCCAGGACAGAAGAGTGGCTTTATTATCGGAAGGGGGCAAGTATGGGGTGGAAGGGCATTATTATAAGTGGGGGCCCAGGACAGGAGGGGGGGAGGGTATTTTAAGAGGGTGCCCAGGAGAGGGCATTATTATATGAAGGGGCCCAAGATGGAGTGTGGGGGGGGCAATATTATAAGAGGGTGCCCAGGACGGGATTCGGGGAGGCATTATTATAAGAGTATCCATGAGAGTAGGGGGCACTATTATAGGGTGGGGGACATTATTATAAGAGGGTGTCCAGGAGAGGAAGGGGCCCAGGACGGAGTGGGGGGACATTATTATCAGTGGGTGCCCAGGAGAGGATGGGGCATTATTATAGAAAGGGGCCCAGTATGGGGTTGGGGGGGTATTATTATAAGAGGGTGCCCAGGAGAGGAAGGAGCCCAGGACGGAGTGGGAGGACATTATTATGAGGGTGCCCAGGAGAGGAGGGGGCATTATTGGAAGGGCCCAGGATGGGTGACAATTACTATATGGGGGAGAATGAGGAATGTTGATTGCTTTATGAGAAGTGGGGATTTTAATCCCTTCACCCCCGGGCGATTTTTCATTTTTGTTTTTTTCTCACCTTCTGAGAGCCATAACTTTATTTTTTTTCCCCATCAGTATTGCCATAGAAGGGCTTATTTTTTTGCGGAACAGTTTGTACTTTTGAATGACCTCATTTATTTTACCATGTAGTGTACTGGAAAACAGGAAAAAAAATCCCAAATGTGGAGAAATTGTGAAAAGAAGGGAATTTTGTTACTTACCGTAAATTCCTTTTCTTCTAGCTCTTATTGGGAGACCCAGACGATTGGGTGTATAGCACTGCCTCCGGAGGCCACACAAAGCAATTACACTAAAAAGTTTAAGGCCCCTCCCCTTCTGGCTATACACCCCCAGTGGGATCACTGGCTCACCAGTTTTAGTGCAAAAGCAAGAAGGAGGAAAGCCAATAACTGGTTTAAACAAATTCACTCCGAGAAACATCGGAGAACTGAAAACCGTTCAACATGAACAACATGTGTACCCGCAAACAAACCAAAAATCCCGAAGGACAACAGGGCGGGTGCTGGGTCTCCCAATAAGAGCTAGAAGAAAAGGAATTTACGGTAAGTAACAAAATTCCCTTCTTCTTCGGCGCTCTATTGGGAGACCCAGACGATTGGGACGTCCAAAAGCTGTCCCTGGGTGGGTAAAGAAATACCTCATGTTAGAGCTGCAAGACAGCCCTCCCCTACGGGGAGGCAACTGCCGCCTGCAGGACTTTTCTACCTAGGCTGGCGTCCGCCGAAGCATAGGTATGCACCTGATAATGTTTGGTGAAAGTGTGCAGACTCGACCAGGTAGCTGTCTGGCACACCTGTTGAGCCGTAGCCTGGTGTCGCAATGCCCAGGACGCACCCACGGCTCTGGTAGAATGGGCCTTTAGCCCTGACGGAACCTGAAGCCCCGCAGAACGGTAGGCTTCAAGAATTGGTTCTTTGATCCATCGAGCCAGGGTGGCCTTAGAAGCCTGCGACCCCTTGCGCTTACCAGCGACAAGGACAAAGAGTGCATCCGAACGGCGCAGGGGCGCTGTGCGGGAAATGTAGATTCTGAGTGCTCTCACCAGATCTAACAAATGTAAATCCTTCTCATACCGATGAACTGCATGAGGACAAAACGAAGGCAAAGAGATATCCTGATTAAGATGAAAAGAGGATACCACCTTCGGGAGAAACTCCTGAATGGGGCGCAGCACTACCTTGTCCTGGTGGAAGACCAGGAAGGGAGCCTTGGATGACAGCGCTGCCAGCTCAGACACTCTCCGAAGAGATGTGATCGCTACCAGAAAAGCCACTTTCTGTGATAGCCTAGAAAGTGAAACCTCCCTCAGAGGCTCGAAGGGCGGCTTCTGGAGGGCAACTAGTACCCTGTTCAGATCCCATGGATCTAACGGTCGCTTGTACGGGGGTACGATATGACAAACCCCCTGCAGGAACGTGCGCACCTTGGAAAGTCGAGCTAGACGCTTCTGAAAAAAGACAGATAGCGCCGAGACTTGCCCTTTAAGGGAGCCGAGCGACAAACCTTTTTCTAACCCAGATTGGAGGAAAGAAAGAAGGATAGGTAATGCAAATGGCCAGGGAGACACTCCCTGAGCAGAGCACCAGGATAAGAATATCCTCCACGTTCTGTGGTAGATCTTAGCAGGCGTGGGCTTCCTAGCCTGTCTCATGGTGGCAACGACCCCTTGGGATAAGCCTGAAGACTCTAGGATCCAGGACTCAATGGCCACGCAGTCAGGTTGAGGGCCGCAGAATTCCGATGGAAAAACGGCCCTTGGGACAGTAAGTCTGGTCGGTCTGGCAGCGCCCACGGTTGGCCGACCGTGAGATGCCACAGATCCGGATACCACGCCCTCCTCGGCCAGTCTGGAGCGACGAGTATGACGCGGCTGCAGTCGGATCTGATCTTGCGTAGCACTCTGGGCAAGAGTGCCAGAGGTGGAAACACATAAGGGAGCCGGAACTGCGACCAATCTTGCACTAGGGCGTCTGCTGCTAGAGCTCTTTGATCGCGAGACCGTGCCATGAAGGTTGGGACCTTGTTGTTGTGCCGAGACGCCATTAGATCGACGTCCGGCCTTCCCCATCGGCGACAGATTTCCTGAAACACGTCCGGGTGAAGGGACCATTCCCCTGCGTCCATGCCCTGGCGACTGAGGAAGTCTGCTTCCCAGTTTTCTACGCCGGGGATGTGAACTGCGGATATGGTGGAGGCCATGGCTTCCACCCACATCATAATGCGCCGGACTTCCTGGAAGGCTTGCCGACTGCGAGTCCCGCCCTGGTGATTGATGTATGCCACCGCTGTGGAGTTGTCCGATTGAATTCGGATCTGCTTCCCTTCCAGCCACTGCTGGAAGGCTAGCAGGGCAAGAAACACCGCTCTGATTTCCAGAACATTGATCTGAATGCTGGACTCCTGCTGAGTCCACGTACCCTGAGCCCTGTGGTGAAGAAACACTGCTCCCCACCCTGACAGACTCGCGTCTGTCGTGACCACCGCCCAGGACGGTGGTAGGAAGGATCTTCCCTGTGATAAGGAGGTGGGAAGAAGCCACCACTGCAGAGAGTCCTTGGCCGTCTGGGAAAGGAAGACTGTCCTGTCCAGGGATTTTGACTTCCCGTCCCATTGGCGGAGAATGTCCCATTGAAGTGGACGCAGATGAAACTGCGCAAACGGAACCGCCTCCATTGCCGCCACCATCTTCCCGAGGAAGTGCATGAGGCGTCTTAAGGAGTGCGACTGACTCTGAAGGAGAGCCTGCACCCCCGTCTGTTGTGACCTCTGCTTGCTCAGCGGAAGCTTCACTATCGCTGAGAGAGTATGAAACTCCATGCCAAGATACGTTAGTGATTGGGTCGGTGACAGATTTGACTTTGGGAAGTTGATGATCCACCCGAACGCCTGGAGAGTCTCCAGTGCAAAATTCAGGCTGAGTTGGCATGCCTCCTGAGAGGGTGCCTTGACCAATAGATCGTCCAAGTAAGGGATCACAGAGTGTCCGTGAGAGTGCAAGACTGCTACCACTGCTGCCATGATCTTGGTGAACACCCGGGGGGCTGTCGCCAGACCAAATGGCAGAGCCACGAACTGAAGATGTTCGTCTCCTATCACGAAGCGCAGAAAGCGTTGGTGCTCCGTAGCAATCGGCACGTGAAGATAAGCATCCTTGATGTCTATTGACGCTAGGAAATCTCCTTGGGACATTGAGGCAATGACTGAGCGGAGGGATTCCATCCAGAACCGCCTGGCGTTCACATGCTTGTTGAGCAGTTTTAGGTCCAGAACGGGACGGAAGGAGCCGTCCTTTTTTGGAACCACAAAGAGGTTGGAGTAAAATCCTCGGCCCCGTTCCAGAGGGGGGACAGGGATCACGACTCCTTCTGCTCTTAGAGAGTCCACCGCCTGCAGCAGGGCATCTGCTCGGTTGGGGTGTGGGGAGGTTCTGAAGAACCGAAGTGGAGGCCGAGAACTGAACTCGATTCTGTACCCGCGAGACAAAATGTCTGTTACCCACCGGTCCTTGACCTGTGACAGCCAAATGTCGCAAAAGCGGGAGAGCCTGCCACCGACCGAGGATGCGGAGGGAGGAGGCCGAAAGTCATGAGGTAGCCGCCTTGGAAGCGGTTCCTCCATTTGCTTTCCTGGGGCGTGAGTGAGCCCGCCAGGAATCTGAGCTCCCTTGTCCTTTCTGAGTCCCTTTGGACGAGGAGAATTGGGGCTTGCCCGAGCCTCGAAAGGACCGAAACCTCGACTGCCACTTTTTCTGTTGAGGTTTACTTGCTCTGGGCTGTGGCAAGGAAGAGTCCTTACCCTTGGACTGTTTTATGATTTCAGCCAATGGCTCACCAAACAGTCTGTCTCTAGATAATGGCAAGCTGGTTAAGCATTTTTTGGAACCAGCATCTGCTTTCCAGTCCTTTAACCATAAGGCTCTGCGCAAAACCACAGAATTGGCGGCCGCCATAGAGGTACGGCTCGTAGACTCTAGGACAGCATTGATAGCATAGGTCGCAAACGCAGACATTTGCGAAGTTAGGGACGCCACCTGTGGTACTGCTGGATGCATGATAGCATCCACCTGTGCTAAACCCGCTGAAATAGCCTGTAGTGCCCACACGGCCGCGAATGCTGGAGCAAACGACGCGCCGATAGCTTCATAGACAGATTTCAACCAAAGGTCCATCTGTCTGTCATTGGCATCTTTAAGTGAAGCGCCATCTTCTACTGCGACTATGGATCTAGCCGCCAGCTTGGAAATTGGGGGATCCACCTTTGGGCACTGGGTCCAGCGTTTGGCCACTTCAGGGGGAAAAGGATAACGGGTATCCTTAGAACGTTTAGAGAAACGCTTGTCTGGATGAGCGTCGTGCTTTTGGATTGATTCTCTGAAGTCAGAGTGGTCCAAAAAAGCACTTAATTTACGCTTGGGATACAGGAAATGGAACTTCTCCTGCTGTGCAGCTGCCTCCTCTGCAGAAGGGGCTGGGGGGGAAATATCCAACAGTCTATTAATCGCCGATATAAGGTCATTAACCATGGCGTCACCATCAGGGGCATCCAGATTGAGAGGGGCCTCAGGATTAGACTCCTGATCACCGTCCTCAGTCTCATCACAGAGAGACTCTTCTCGCTGAGACCCTGAGCAGTGTGATGACGTCGAGGGTCTTTCCCAGCGAGCACGCTTAGGCTGCCTGGGACTGTCATCTGAGTCAGAGACTTCAGCCTGTGATGCTTGAGACCCCCTTGAAGTACGGATTAGTTCCAACTGAGGGGGACCAGTGAGCATAGCCACAGCGGTGTCCATAGTCTGAGGAACTGGCCTGGCCTGCAAGGTCTCCAGGATCCTTGTCATAGCCTCAGACATTTTATCAGCAAACACTGCAAAGTCTGTCCCCGTCACCGGGGCAGGGTTCACAGGCGTCTCTGCCTGGGCTACCACCACAATAGGCTCTGGCTGGCGAAGTGCCACTGGGACTGAACATTGCACACAATGTGAATCATTGGAGCCTGCTGATAGATTAGCCCCACATGCAGTACAAACAGTGTACACAGCCCGTGCCTTGGCAGCCTTGCGTTTTGCGGATGACATGTTGCTGCGTCCTCAGAGCAGTACAGAGTGTCCAGACAGAAGCGACCTTACAGTGCACTATATAAATATATATATATATATATATATATATGGTACCAATAAAGAAGTACACTAATATATCACTGAGGCACTAGTGGGGCCTGCACTACTGTGCAGCTTACCACCCGCTTAGGAGCGGTGTGTGGTCGCCAGAAATCCCTCTAGTCTGGGTCTCCCAGAGCCTGCTGCCTCCTTCCAGCCAGATCGCATGTGTAATGGCTGCCGGCGTCCTTGTGGAGAGGGGGGGCGGGCCCTGGGCGTACACCGACGAAGAGCGGGAAGTCTGCTTCCCCTTGTGCCTAGTGAGAGGGCTGGAGCATGTAAATAAGGCTCCAGCCCTCGGCGCAGCCATTGAGCAGCGTCTCTCCCCTACCCTGATTGACAGGGTGGGGGCGGGAACGAAGCGGCGCTAGGCCGCAGAAGCCGGGGGCTAAAGTTAAAAACGCCGCCGCCGTACAAGCGCGGTCGGCGCCAAGCCCCCGGCGCACTACAAGTCGCAGCTGCGCCGCCGCTCCAGGAGCGGTCGGCGCAGTAGTTCCCAACATACAATCGTCACTCAGCAAAGCTGCAGTGACCTAACCCCCAGCGTACAGCGCCACTGTCCCCGGCGCACTATAACGCTCAGCAAGCCCTGAGAGTGTCCGTGCCTGCCGGGGACACAGAGTACCTGAAGTTGCAGGGCCATGTCCCTGAACGGCACTCCCGCTCCCAATCCAGCAGGTTCTATGGGTCTGTGGATGGAGCCCGGCCCCAGGGCTTGGGGGCCGGCAGGATCCCACTTCCACAGAGCCCCTCAGGGGGATGTGGAAGGAAAACAGCATGTGGGCTCCAGCCTCCGTACCAGCAATAGGTACCTCAACCTTACAAGCACCATCACGGGTGAGAAGGGAGCATGCTGGGGGCCCTATATGGGCCCTCTTTTCTTCCATCCGATAGAGCCAGCAGCTACTGCTGACTACAAACAGTGGAGCTATGCGTGGATGTCTGACCTCCTTCGCACAAAGCAGAAAACTGGTGAGCCAGTGATCCCACTGGGGGTGTATAGCCAGAAGGGGAGGGGCCTTACACTTTTTAGTGTAATTGCTTTGTGTGGCCTCCGGAGGCAGTGCTATACACCCAATCGTCTGGGTCTCCCAATAGAGCGCCGAAGAAAAGGGAAATTCCACAATGGTGTGTGGTGTTTTTTTTTTCTCCTTCCACTTGTTAACTATATAGGAAATCTGATCTAGCAGTATTATTCCCTAGGTCAGTACACATTTGTAGATACCAAACATGTATAATATTAGTTTTTATCTAAATGGTTAAAAAAATTCAGAAGTTTGTTCAAAAAAAGAATTGCGCTTTTGTTGCAATTTTCTGAGACCCGTAGCGTTCTTATTTTTCAGGATCTGGGACCCAGTGATAGTTTATTTTTTGCGCCTTGAGCTTATGTTTTTAATTTATTCCATTTTCAGGCACATGTAATGTTTTCATTGCCTGTAATTGTACCGCCCCGCGAGCTCGGCCGGCCGCCGAGCCGCTCGGATCCGTGCTCGTACGGTGGGTGGCTCGAGCTCCTCACGGACCAGGGGGTCACGTCGCTCTGCAAGGGGGTTGGCGCTACACGTGGGGACTTCGGTGGGGAGTTCCACGGCTGGGGCCGCGGTGGTTGGTAGGGGATTTAAGTTTGTGACGCCGCTCACGGGTTGTGGTGAAGGGATGGACACCACCACTGCCATTGACTAGGCCTCCCGGGGACGGTGTTGCGCAGCTTGGTGTTGACCCCTCTGTGAGTAGGGGAGTGATGGTCCCGGGGGCCCGAGGGAAGGTGCTGAGGCGATGGAGATGGGCGCGTGCTGGGTGCTGGTGTGGTACGGCGCGGTGCGCGGCCCGAAGGCACTGGTGTACTCACTATGACACAGTACACTGGAGTCTCTGGTAAACCAAACGAGGTGATGAACAGTGCCTGCAGCCGGCTGCAGCTTCTCCCTTAACAGGTTGGTGGTTTCCACCTTTCTCCTGCACCTTTATAAAAACGGCAAGACCAGAAGCAGAGCTCGTAGTGTAGCAGCAGGAAGACATCTTACCTATCGCAGCATAGTGTATCCTCCGCTGCCACCAATGGTTTACATCCGGCCAGTATATATAGTCCCTCTCTCTACCCTGTCCCTGGGCTCCCTCCACATATTCACCTCCACTATGCTGCGATAGGTAAGATGTCTTCCTGCTGCTACACTACAAGCTCTGCTTCTGGTCTTGCCGTTTTTATAACACAATGTCCTTATGTTATTGCAGGCATTTCTCTGGTGCTCTCACCATTAGGTATGTTCTTCTTTTTCCCTTTTCCCAACATTAGTCACACATCCTCTTACTTAGGCTATTTCTCTATTCCAGTACAACAAGTCCTCACGCATTGTGTGGTTTACCTAACATACCACGTATGATTGGTTATCATACTACATATACTCAGGTCGCCACTTATTGGTATTTATCCCTTATAACAGACCTATCTATGTTTCAATTTCTCCACCACATCATCACAGATTATCACCTTTGTTATTCATAAAGCAGCATCTATCCATCTCTTCATCTACCTATGTGAGCCCTATCTACACTATATGACAGTATTCTACTGGTATGTATCCAATATTTATGCCCTGTTCTCTTTGCTATTATATCAGCTCTTTATTCCAATTACCTATTCCTCATGAACTATCACTTCTCCTCCTCCCTCTCCCCTTTTTTCACAGTAACATATATTCTTCCATTCCAAAGTGTTCTCCTTGACTACTCACATGTAAGTTATACCATGCTCTATCCTTATTGACATTTTTCCGCCCTTACCAGCTATAGTCCTCTGTATATTATATATCTCTTTCCTTTCTCAGACTTCACTTTAACTTTCTGGCCTCCAAGGTGCTACTAGGAACTTTTCCCTGAACTTCATAAATACGGGTATGTCTCTCAGATCCCTCCCCTTTCCCCTCTTGCTCATTTTTTCCCTTGAGCCTTCCTGTTCTCCCTTCCTTCTTTCTCTTCTTCCGTTTCTTCCCCCTCCTTTCCCCCCTTTTTTTCCTCTCTTCCTTTTCTTTCCCCATCTTTCCTCTCCCCTTCCTTTCTTAATTTACAATTCTCTTATTCTACTCACATCTTATACGGCTGTATATATCCTCACCACTTCTTAACATTCACATTGCGACACCTTCCCCTTCCTTTCACATCTCCCCAATAGGTAATATGTTGTTTTCTCATTTTTTGACACTTGATGCCTTGTCATGATGTAATTGTAAATCATTTCTTGTTTTTTCTTTTTTGTATCATGCATGTCCCAGTACTTATCTGTCCCTGATGAAGGCTCTTGTGCGAGCCGACACGTCGGGCAGTACCGTTTAATTGTGAAAATAAAAATCATCCAAGCATACCATACCTGGATTGTCCAATTTCTCTTGTACTGTGTGCCGGGGTCCTTCCTTACTTTAAACAATATGGGACAACCCATATGATGATGTCATGTCTTTGGAAGCGTCTGATTTATTATTTCTGGTTTATTGGCAACATCTGAGTTAATTAGAGACACATCTGTGGATGTATATTCATATACACCTGAAACACACTGCTTCTTTGTGTAGCATGATGGGAAAGTCAAAAGAAATCAACCAGGATCTCAGGAAGAGAATTATGGACTTGCAGAAGTCTGGTTCATCCTTGGGTGCAATTTCCACATACCTGAAGGTGCCTCGTTCATCTGCACATACAATTATACGCAAGTACAAACAAGATGGGAATGTCCAGCCATCATTCCGCTGAGGAAGGGAACAGGTTCTGTGTACCAAAGATGAACATGCTTTGGACAGACATGTGCATATCAACCCAAGAAGAAAAGCAAAAGACCTTGTGAACATGCTGGTAAGATTGTGTAATTATCCACAGTGAAACGAGTACCGTATTTTTCGGACTATAAAACACACTTTTTTCCCCCCAAATGTTGGTGGAAAGTGGGGGGTGCGTCTTATAGTCTAAATGTAGGGCTGCGGGGAATGAGGGTGCTGCTGTGGAACGGGTCATCGGGGGCACGAGCAGGCTGTAGCAGCCTGCCGTGACCACGTGGGCCCGCTTATTTAATATGCACACCCATCATCTCGCCCATCATCTCTCAGCGCTGAAGCCGGCGCTGACTGGTGGGCGGGGTGATGGGCGGGAAATGGGCGCATATTAAACAGTCTGCCCGCATGATAGGCCCTGGCAACTACAGCCTAGAGTGATCATATGCGGCTGTATTCACTGCTCCCCGCGCATCATCATCAGCGCGGGGTGTAGTGAATCAGTATACTCACCGGCCACGATCCCTGCAGCACCGCGATGTCTTCCTGTCTGTGCCGGCGGCAGCTGTGTGGAGGCTAGCGGTGCGCACAGCAATGATGTCATCGCTGTGCGCACGTGTCCACACGCAGCCACCGCCGGCACAGACAGGAGGACATCGCGGTGCTGCAGGGATCGTGGCCGGCTCCACACTCCAGCGGCGCTGCTACTGACACAGACGGAGGAGGAGCGATGCTGCAGGGAGTTAGGTAAGGTGAGTTTGAACGTTTATTTTTTCTTTTTATGTGCCACAGGATGCGGGCTGTATACCAGGATGGGGGTATATAGCAGGATGAGGGTATATAGCATGATGGGGGTATATTATGAGCAGGATGGGGGTATATTATGAGCAGGATGGGGGTATATTATGAGCAGGATGGGGGTATATTATGAGCAGGATGGGGTATATTATGAGCAGGATGGGGGTTATATGAGCAGGATGGGGGTTTATAAGCAGGATGGGGCTTTATAAGCAAGATGGGAGTATATGAGCAGGATTGGGGTATATGAGCAGGATGGGGGCAATATGAGCAGGATGGGGTATATAAGCAGGATGGCGGTATATAGCAGGATGGAGGTATGTAGCAGGATGGAGGTATATAGCAGGATGGGGCCACATGCCAGGATGGGGTATATAGCAGGATGCGGCCATATGCCAGTATATAGCAGGATGCGGCCATATGCCAGGATGACGGTATATAGCAGGATGTGGGCTATACCAGGGTTAGGGACATATACTGTATATACAAGGCAGTAGGATCATTACTAGAAATGAGCCACCCCCCTAGAGTTCGAGTTCGGTTCGTCGAACGGAGGACAAGTTCGTCGAACGTTCGACGAACCAATTTGAACCCCATTGAAAACAATGGCAGGCAAACACATAAAAACACATTATACATGTACAAATACAGTTAATAAACATTGTCATTAAAATTACAGGTCCCCGTGACGCGTCCTGCACTCTGTCTCCCGCCGCTTTTCCTTCTGATAATCGCTGCGTCCTCCCGGTAACCAGCACTGATGATAGGATCTTCCATGACGTCAAAATAGCATGTGACCAGTCACGTGTCTATTATCTCATTGGCTACAGACTGGTAACATGGCTAGACATCATGCTAGGTCCTGTCAGTGCATCTCTCCGGTACGCGGTGCTCGTTCCAGCATCTCCGTGTACCTGCAAAATGCTCTGGCACATGGTCGGCTTCCCCGTTCCTGCATGTGGGCGCTCTTTACAGAGTCGGCCTACATGCAAGGACTGGCTGCCACAGCCGGTAAATAGCGGCACCGGGAATCACGTGATCGGAGATTGTCGTTGCTATAGTAACGGTGGCAGCTGTGACGTCACCGCTTACAGCCCGCAGCCTCTGCTCACTCACTGAGTGATTAGACTGCAAGGAGCAGCAGCGTCTTCCTCCCATGCAGTGCTGTCTAATGTAGCAGAGCTGCATGGGTTGAAGGAGAAAGAAGACAGAAGAGCAGGATCGTGGAGGGCTGACAGGGAGTAATAAACATGGAGTCTCTAATGTGTCTGTGTATTTATTTCTATTAAAGTATTTTTTCTCTGTGTGGTGTCTTTTTTTTTTTAACCCTTTATTGGAGATTCTTAATGGCCGGGTCAAACTTGCCTGACATTAAGAATCTATGGCTTAATACTAGCTAGTAAAACAAAGCTAGTATTAACCCATTATTACCCAGCATGCCACCTGGCTTCAGGGCTGCTGGAAGAGTTGGATACAGCGCCAGATGATGGCGCTTCTATGAAAGCACCATTTTCTGGGGCGGCTGCTGACTGCAATTCGCAGCAGAGGGGCCTAGAAAGCTCGGGCCAACCTGTGCTACGGATTCCTATCCCCAGCTGCCTAGTTGTACCTGGCTGGACACAAAAATTGGGCGAAGCCCACTTCATATTTTTTTTTAATTATTTCATGAAATTCGTGAAATAATTAAAAAAAAAGGTCTTCCCTATATTTTTGGTTCTCAGCCGGGTACAAATAGGCAGCTGGGGGTTGGGGGCAGCCGTACCTGCCTGCTGTACCTGGCTAGCATACAAAAATATGGCGAAGCCCACGTCATTTTTCCTTTCTCGCCTTTTCATTGGGGGACACAGACAGTGGGTTATATGGTGTCTCCAGGGGAGGCTTGACACTAGGTTTAAAAAAGAGTTAGCTCCTCCTCCCACAGCATATATCCCCAGCTAAGCGGGAACTAGTTCAGTTTTTTTATAGTGTCAGCAGGGAGGCTGACATGTCTGGACTGAGCTCCACCAGAGGTGCCTCAGGCCAGCTTATTTTTACTTTTTATTTTGTTTTTCTTTTCTTATTCATTCTATTTTTGATAGGGGCAATACTAGGGTGCCTTGCCACCCGCGTTCCCCCCGTGTACGGGCAGAGGAAACCTGGCGTGCAAAAGCCGTCAGTCTTTCCTCGCGCCCAAGTGGTCGGGTCTGCGTACCCCTCCAGGCTCCCTGGAAGCACCTCACGGAGGTAGCTCCAGAGTGTTAGGCAGAGCCGAGCATCTGCTAGCCTTGAGCCGAAGATGCGTCCCCGAGATCTCCGCATCCCAGGACCAACGCGTCTTCAGACGGAGCAAGAGCAGGTAGGGAGACGACGTGTACCCGTCCCCTGCATCCAACTGCCGCCGGAGGAGGCGCCGGTGGGGCGATGCAGGCCGTGATCCCGGGGAAGCATCATTAATTTAGCTCCCGGCGTCGGCCTGCATTCTTAGCAACGCCCCCTCCACTGCTCTAGAAGCCGCTCCCTCTAGTGGGCCGTCTCTCCCCTCCATGCTGCCAGAGAACACTGGACGCCATTACACGTGGGGAGCAGACACGGGTGAGATCGCCTCCTTGGCTCTGCAACTCTGCAGCACTATATACCGCTCTGTTCAGCGGTATATCGCTGTCTTCTAGCGGTGTGTGCCTGCTGGCTGGCGGTGTATATCAGCTTTTAGTGGTATATACTGACTGTGCCTGCAGGTATATACTGACTGTTTGGCAGTGTATGCCGCTTTACTATTGGTATATACCAGCTCTGTATAGCAGTCCCTTTTTAATACTGCTACTAGCTCCTCACCCACAGTAGTGTAATACTGCTAGAGGCTCACAGTATAATTGTACGTTTGTTGCTGACATGCGTAAAAACCGCAAGGGTGATAAAGCTTCCCAGGCATCCTCTATGGACCGGTACTATGCTTGTACCACCTGTGGAAGCTTGTTTCCAAATGGTCGAAGCTATCCACTATGCCGGGGCTGCGATGCCCCTACTACAATATCACAACAGACGTTGCCGGACCAGGGGGTCGTGCAATCTGTGGGTTCGGCCCCGGCCGCCATTCAGGCAGCACCCCCGTCTGATGAGGCTATCCCTGCATGGGCTCTTCTGATGTCTAAAAGGTTAGATGACCTGACCGCTCAGATATCCCAGCCTTCCACAGGCTCCCACAGCCTCCCCCCGGCTCAGCTCCCCCAGAGAAGCCCGCCTTCGTCTGGGGTATCATCCCCAGTACGTAAAAAGGCTGTCTCCAAAAGGCGCCATTGCGACCGCTCCGCCTCGTCTGACTCACACGATGGTCAGTCTGACTCAGACTCCGTGACCTTTAGTAGTCACGATTCCTGAGACTCTGACTCTGATTCAGATGTCCCTTCTGAGTCTAGGCATATGGAAGACACTTTAATAGCGGCTGTCAATCACTCTCTGTCGATTTCTGATCAGCCCTCGGACCCGACTTCTCAGTCGGCAATCAAGCGAGCCAAGAAGCCTCCTAAGTCCTTTGCCCAGGATCCGATTTTTCATCAAATCATATCTAAACGGTGGGATCACCCTGATAGGAGGTTTAACAAAAAATCCTGCTCTTCATTCGCTTATCCCTTTCCTCCGGAAATGGTTAAGCCCTGGTTGGTACCCCCCGTTGTGGATCCGCCAGTATCCAGACTGGCTAAACACACGGTTATGTCTGTTTCAGACAACGCGTCTCTCAAGGACTCGTCCGACCGCGCAGTTGAGGCTGCGGTCAAATCTATTTTCCAGGCTTCGGGCTCCTCTCTGCGCCCCCTGTTTGCCATGACATGGGTGGCAAAAGCTATGAGCGTGTGGAGTAGGAACCTCCGCAAGTTGCTTCGCCCTTGCAATATTCCTCCGGAGGCTCTTGAGATTCTTGATTTGTTCTCTCTCGCCTCTAATTATTTGCTTCACGGCTCCCTAGATGCAGCTAGCTGGTCAGCCCTAACGGCAGCCAATGCTGTCTTCGCCCGCAGGGTTCTGTGGCTAAAAATATGGAATGCGGACAGTGCCTCCAAGAAGTTCCTGTCCACACTTCCCTTCCAGGGTCTTCGTCTATTTGGTGAATCCCTGGACAAGCTCATATCTGAGGCGACAGGTGGTAAAAGTACCATTCTACCACAAAAGCGACCTGTAGCCAGAAATTTCAAAAAGTCTTCTTGGCGCAGGCAGTCCTTTCGGTCTGCCCCACAAAAACCATCGGCCCACGGACCGTCACAACACTCAGATCGAGGATCCGGTCCCTCAAGGGGCTCTTCTTGGCGTTCCTACTCCAAGCAACCTAAACCCAAAGGACCTCGCACTGTACAGGCCCCCTCAGCATGACGCCAGGTATCCCGCAGATCCGACTCCTGTGGGAGGGCGGCTTCTGCTTTTCCGGGATATCTGGCTAGACCACACTCACGATGCTTGGATTCGAGAAATCGTCACCTCAGGTTACAAGATCGATTTCTTTTCCCTGCCGGACAACAGGTTTCTGCGTTCTCGTCTTCCAAAGTCTGAAACACAAAGCCAGGCCTTATTTCAGGCCATAGTCTCTTTACAGAAAGCAAACGTTATCATTCCAGTAACCCTGGAACAGCGCGGCAAAGGTTTCTATTCAAACCTTTTTGTCATTGCCAAAAAAGATGGCTCTGTCCGCCCTATCTTGGACCTCAAACGGCTAAACAAATTCGTACGGATTCAAACTTTCCGAATGGAATCATTGAGAGCAGTACTAGCCGCCATGGAACCTGGAGAATTCCTAGCTTCCATAGACGTTCAAGATGCTTATTTACACATCCCCATATGTGTCTCTCATCAACGGTTCCTTCGCTTTGCCGTAGGACACCGTCACTTCCAATTCAGGGCCCTCCCCTTTGGGCTGGCCACTGCGCCTCGGGTCTTCACAAAGGTCATGGCGGCCGTCATGTCCATTTTACACCCCAGAGGCATCCTGGTTGTTCCCTATTTGGAACTTCTTGTCAAAGGGAGCTCTCCTCACGTTTGCTCAGAAAGCGTGCAGATTTGCCTAGACACGCTGTCAAGGCTAGGGTGGCTTATCAACTTCAACAAGTCATCCCTAATTCCTCATCAGCGCATCACCTTTCTAGGTATGCTGATAGACACGGCCCAGTCCCGGGTTTTTCTTCTAGAAGACAATAAGTCTTCCCTGATCCGGGCCGCTCAATCCCTCCGCTCTCGCCGTCACACATCCCTTCGGAATGGAATGAGAGTGTTAGGCAAGATGGTGGCGGTCATAGAAGCCGTGTCCTTTGCCCAATTCCATCTGCGCCCTCTACAACTGCATCTTCTATCCTCCTGGGACAAGAATCCAGCTTCCCTGGACCGGTCAGTCCGCCTATCTCGGGTTGCGCTCAGCTCCCTCGTCTGGTGGACTCAAGCCTCATCCCTATCTCAAGGGAAGTCCTTCCGCCCGGTCCACTGGCAAGTAGTCACGACGGATGCCAGCCTGATAGGCTGGGGGGCGGTGTTTCTCCACCACACTGTTCACGGACGCTGGTCTCCTTCCGAGCGCTCCCTGCACATCAATGTTCTGGAGATCAGAGACATATTTTTGGCCCTTCAGAATTTTCAACCCCTACTATTGGGCCTCCCTGTTCAGATCCAGTCAGACAATGCCACGGCCGTGGATTACATCAACCGTCAGGGAGGAACTCGCAGCAAGGCAGCGATGGGGGAGGTATCCAGGATTCTTCTTTGGGCAGAGAAGCACATCCCCATTATTTCAGCCGTCCATATCCCAGGGGTAGACAACTGGGCCGCAGATTTTCTCAGCAGGCAAGGGCTAGCGGCAGGGGAATGGTCCCTCCACGAAGAAGTGTTCCATCAGATCACTCTTCGCTGGGGACTCCCGGATGTGGACCTCATGCCGTCTCGAATGAATGCCAAAATACGTCCCTTCATATCTCGGTCGAGAGACCCGCTAGCGCTCGGCTCCAACGCCCTAGTCTTTCCATGGTCACAGTTTCGCCTGCCCTACATCTTCCCTCCGTTTCCTCTCATTCCGAGAGTAATCAAGAAAATCAAAGCGGAGGGAATCCCGGTGATCCTCGTGGCCCCGGACTGGCCCAGGAGAGCCTGGTACCCAGAGCTCCTCCAACTTCTCAGCGACAGTCCCTGGCGTCTTCCCGACCGCCTGGATCTTCTGTCGCAAGGTCCAATATTCCACCAGAATACAGCACAGCTGCATTTGACGGCGTGGCGCTTGAGTCCCTGATTCTAGCCAAATCGGGTCTTTCTTCCAGGGTAGTTCATACCATGCTTAATGCTCGGAAGCCTTCCTCCACCAGCATTTACCACAGGACCTGGAAGACCTATCTTTCCTGGTGTGACCGTCATAATTGGTCGCCCCTGACCTTTTCAATCCCTACTGTTCTTGCTTTTCTGCAAGACGGTCTGGACTCGGGTCTTGCTCTCAGTACCCTTAAAGGACAAGTTTCTGCCTTTTCGTTTTTTTTCCAGAAGCAGCTGGCTTCTCGCCCTCAGGTCCGTACCTTTCTTCAAGGGGTAGCGCATTTGGTCCCTCCTTATCGCCACCCCTTAGATCCCTGGGATCTGAATCTGGTTCTGGGAGCTCTTCAGCTTCCTCCTTTCGAACCTCTGAGAGAAATCTCTCTTCAGCGACTATCTTGGAAAGTGGCCTTTTTAGTCGCTATTACCTCTATCAGGCGAGTGTCCGAACTGGCAGCTCTTTCCTGTCGCTCACCTTATCTGGTATTCCATCATGATAAGGTGGTCCTTCGGCCTTCCCTCGCCTTCCTTCCGAAGGTCGTATCCTCTTTCCACCTGAACAAGGACATTGTGTTGCCGTCATTCTGCCCAGCCCCGGTCCACTCCTTTGAAAAAGCCCTTCACACTCTCGATCTTGTCAGGGCTCTGCGGACCTACATTTCCAGAACAGCGCCGTTGCGCAAGTCCGATGCCCTTGTAACGCCCTGGCAAAGCCAGGTTGTCACAGAAAGAGTTAATTCTCCTTGGTAATCTGATCCCACACCGATGCAGCAGGACAAACCACAGCCCCCAGGGTAAGAGAAAAGCAGAGCAGAGGGGAGGGGCTGGAGCAGAGTGTTTGGAGAGACAGAGAGAAGAGAAGCCTGGAGTTGTAGCTCCCAGGCTGAAAAGTGAAGTGTGCTCCGAGAGGGCCGGGACAGGCTGTGAGTGAGGAAGGGGCCAGAGGTAGCCAGGCAGGGTAGTGGCCCCCCGGTACCTGGGTGACCCGGATCACTGCAGGGGAGTGTATTCCCCATTCCCGGCTGAGGAGAAGGAGGAAGAGAGTGGAGAGAAAGGCACCTGGCTGCAGGGAAAGAACAACAGGAGCTGCTGCACCGTGTGTGGGACACTAACACCCCGTACCGAAGGCTACAGACACCGGCAATTCCTAGTTTACCAGTGACTCTGCGTGGAATACTTGTGAGTACGCCCGTGCCCTCGGGCACCGCACCGCAGCACTGCGCCCTGCTCCCTGCTTACCCCATCACCGGGCCCCGGGACAACCAACCCCCTACCCACGGAGGGGAGAAATAACAACTAAGCTGCTCCCTGTCACCGCTCCCGGGATCCCCATAAAGAGCAGCGGTGGTGTCCACAATCACCACAACCGTGGGTGGCGTCACGGACAATCTCCCTTACCAAATCCCCTTTTACTGTGGAGCCTGGGATCACAGACCGGGTCACGCCACCGTGATACCCACAGAAGTGACCCCGTGGCCCGGATCTGAGTACCCCCTGGTCCCCGGGTGACACATTTGGCGTCACGAACAGGATCGAACCCATCCAGTTTCCTGGAGGAAGTGCGCCTTATTCTGGACTGTCAGCGGTGATCCGCTGCAAAAATTTTGAAAGTCGCCATCTTTGCCGCCATTTTGGGCGCGAAAATTTCCCGCCCAGCGCCTTCTTCCCCAAGCGGTGGGCGCGAAAAAGAGGCTCCGCCCCCTCAGAACGCGGGCGGAAGTGAAGCTCCGGAGGACCGGAAGCGAAAGAGAAACTTTAAAAGTTGCTAGAAGGACTGCTCCCGAGTACCAAGGGGGAGCAGTAGGAAGGAACTGCAGTTCATGTGACCGGGACTGTAAAGGCAGGGACGCCAGGACTTTGCCTAATTCCGTTCCTGGACAAGCAGTAGCCGCGACCCCGATGACATCTTACCCGGCTCCGGCAGTCCGCTCAGCCGCCACGGTGATGACGTCGGCTCCGGCAGTCCGCCCGGCCGCAACGGAGGTGGCACCCGATTGGAAGTCTGCCCCATATGTGGCGCCAGCCGCGCCCAGGTACCCCGTCACGGCTGTGGAGCAGCCGGAGTGCACCTGCAGAGAGGAGGAGCAGGCCAGTGAGAGATGGAGCCCTCGGCAGTTAGCGAGGCCGGTTGTAGCCGGCGCCGAGGGCATCCAGGTGGGCCTGGCTTCTGAGCAGGAGGCAGAGCACGGAACCCGTGCCCCGTACTGGGAGTGGCGGCAGCAGCAGTGGTAGCGGAGCATGGACGGCTACCCACAAGTTAAAAAGTTGACTGTTTTATGGACTGTCACCCCTGTTGAACGCCCTCAGGTTCAGGAGGAGGCCATCTGCTCCGCAGGTGCGGGGTGGCAGAACAGGTTAAAGTTTTAGAAAACGTACCTCCCGATGTGGGAAGATGTATGATTGTAATGTGTTTATTTATCCTTTTTCCAGTTTTTATAAATGTTGGTGCCTAGACGGCCCGAGGACGGGCCGTGTTTTACCAAGGGGGTGTGTGACGCCCTGGCAAAGCCAGGTTGTCACAGAAAGAGTTAATCCTCCTTGGTAATCTGATCCCACACCGATGCAGCAGGACAAACCACAGCCCCCAGGGTAAGAGAAAAGCAGAGCAGAGGGGAGGGGCTGGAGCAGAGTGTTTGGAGAGACAGAGAGAAGAGAAGCATGGAGTTGTAGCTCCCAGGCTGAAAAGTGAAGCGTGCTCCGAGAGGGCCGGGACAGGCTGTGAGTGAGGAAGGGGCCAGAGGTAGCCGGGCAGGGTAGTGGCCCCCGGTACCTGGGTGACCCGGATCACTGCAGGGGAGTGTATTCCCCGTTCCCGGCTGAGGAGAAGGAGGAAGAGAGTGGAGAGAAAGGCACCTGGCTGCAGGGGTAGAACAACAGGAGCTGCTGCACCGTGTGTGGGACACTAACACCCCGTACCGAAGGCTGCGGACACCGGCAATTCCTATTTTACCAGTGACTCTGTGTGGAATACTTGTGAGTACGCCCGTGCCCTCGGGCACCACACCGCAGCACTGCGCCCTGCTCCCTGCTTACCCCATCACCGGGCCCCGGGACAACCAACCCCCTACCCACGGAGGGGAGAAATAACAACTAAGCTGCTCCCTGTCACCGCTCCCGGGATCCCCATAAAGAGCAGCGGTGGTGTCCACAATCACCTCAACCGTGGGTGGCGTCACGGACAATCTCCCTTACCAAATCCCCTTTTACTGTGGAGCCTGGGATCACAGACCGGGTCACGCCACCGTGATACCCACAGAAGTGACCCCGTGGCCCGGATCTGAGTACCCCCTGGTCCCCGGGCGACACATTCTCTTCGTCCTCCCAGTAGGACACAAAAAGGGCAACCCGGCGTCTAAATCCACGATTTCTCGATGGATCAGGACTGCCATCTGTGAGGCATACAAAGCACGAGGTGCCATTCCTTCTCAATCTGTGTGGGCCCACTCTACACGAGCAGTGGGTGCCTCCTGGGCTATCCGCCATCAGGCTTCGGCGGCCCAACTTTGCAAGGCCGCTACCTGGTCCAGTGTGCACACGTTCACAAAATTCTACAGAGTGCATACGCATGCCTCCGCGGATGCTGCTCTTGGAAGACAAGTCCTTCAGGCGGCAGTGGCCCATTTATAAGTGGCCACTGCTCAGTTCTTGACAGTGTTTTGATATGAGTTCACTGCAGTTGCAGTTGTTAGTCAGCTATTAGTCTGATGCTATACACTGTTAATAGTTCAGTTCCCACCCAGGGACTGCTTTTGGACGTCCCACTGTCTGTGTCCCCCAATGAAAAGGCGAGAAAGGAAAGGACATTTTTGTGTACTCACCGTAAAATGTCTTTCTTGGAGCCTTTCATTGGGGGACACAGCTCCCGCCCTTGTGGTTTTGGTTATCCTTTTCCTACTGCTTTTACACCAAACTGAGCTAGTTCCCGCCTAGCTGGGGTTATATGCTGTGGGAGGAGGAGCTAACTCTTTTTTAAACCTAGTGTCAAGCCTCCCCTGGAGACACCATATAACCCACTGTCTGTGTCCCCCAATGAAAGGCTCCAAGAAAGACATTTTATGGTGAGTACACAAAAATGTCCTTTTTGGGGGGGCAAGAAACTCCTGCATACAGTCCTGGATGGAATATGCTGAGCCTTGTCGTTCTGCAGCTGCTGTCTGCTCTCCTGAATACACTAGTGAATGGAGCATGCTGAGCCTTGTAGTTCTGCTCCCCCTGCCTCTCCCTCCAGCATACAGTACTGGATGGATGATGCTGAGCCTTGTAGTTCTGCAGCTGCTATTTGCTCTCCTCCATACAGACAGACAGCAGACAGCAGCTGCAGAACTACAAGGCTCAGCATACTCCATCCAGGACTGTATGCAGGATTGCACCAGGGCAATTCGGGATCAGCGGGGTAGAGTCCCGGAACTGTCACATCTAATGGATGCGGCAATTCCAGGCGGCTGCTTGGTGATATTGTAAGGGTGGTGGGCTCCCCATAACGTGGCGCTCTCCATCCTGACAATACCAGCCTCCAGCCGTGTGGCTTTATCCTGGCTGGTATCAAAATTGATGGGAACTGCCTTTTTTTTTTTTAATTAATTCTTTATTTTACTGCACGATATAGACCCGCCCACCAGCGGATGTGATTGGTTGTAGTGAGACAGCTGTCACTCATCGTGGGGGCGTGTCTGACTGCAACCAATCATGGGCGCCGGTGGGCGGGGAAGACACGGAATACCTGATTGAATAATGAAGCAGCAGCCATTTTCAAAAGAGGAAAAGCCGCCAGGGATTTGTGACAGCCGTGCAACAAGGCGCCCGTGATTGGTGAGTAGGAAAGATGGATTGTGCTGGGGACGCAGGACGCATGCAGATACGCAACGTGCGCACGTACTTAGTGTGAAAAGCCACGCTTTTGGTGATCAAACCGTTCTCGAATGTAAGGGGCACTTTGCACACTGCGACATCGCAGGCCGATGCTGCGATGCCGAGTGCGATAGTCCCCGCCCCCGTCGCAGCAGCGATATGTGGTGATAGCTGGCGTAGCGAAAATTAACGCTACGCCAGCTTCACACACACACTCACCTGCCGTGCGACGTCCCTGTGGCCGGCGACCCGCCTCCTTGTTAAGGGGGCGGGTCGTGCGGCGTCACTGCGACGTCACACGGCAGGCGGCCAATCGGAGCGGAGGGGCGGAGATGAGCAGGATGTAAACATCCTGCCCACCTCCTTCCTTCCGCATATCCTACGGAAGCCGCGGTGACGCCGGTAGGAGATGTTCCTCGCTCCTGCGGCTTCACACACAGCGATGTGTGCTGCCGCAGGAGCGAGGAACAACATCGGACCGTCGCATCAGCGTAATTATGAATTACGCCGACGCTGCACCGATGATACGATTACGACGCTTTTGCGCTCGTTAATCGTATCATCTAGGCTTTACACACTGCGATGTCGCATGCGATGCTGGATGTGCGTAACTTTCAATTTGACCCCACCGACATCGCACCTGCGATGTCGCAGTGTGCAAAGTGCCCCTAACTCGAACTGCCGAACTTTTAGCAAATCGTTCGAGTTCGTCGAACGACTCGAACACCCCCCCAAAATCACTCGAACATGAAATTGGAGAACCATTCGACTCGGACATCGCTCAACTCTAATCATTACCAGGTTGGGGTACCTTAGTAGAGAATTTGGGGACATTAACCCCGTAACAGTGTCAACAGCAGATCCTCGCCCCATAACAGTGTGTCATGACCACATTTCTTGCTTAAAATTTTATTTTCCTATTTTCCTCCTCTAAAACCAGGGTGCGTCTTATGGTCCGGTGCATCTTATAGTCCGAAAAATACGGTACTGTATCAACATGGGCTGAAAAGCCACTCTGCCAGGAAAAAGCCATTACTCAAAAAAAACATAAGAAAGACAGATTAATGTTTGCAAATGCACAAAGGAACAAAAACAGTACATTTTGGAGACATGCCCTGTGGTCAGATGAAACTAAAATTGAACTGTTTGGCCATAATAACCATCGCTACATTTGGAGGAAAAAGGGAAAAGCTTTGAAGCCTAAGAACACCATCCCAATTGTGAAACATGGGGGTGGCAGCATCATATTGGGGGTTGTTTTGCTGTAGGAGAGACTGGTGCACTTCACAAAATAGATGGCATCATGAGGAAAGATTATGTGGCAACACAGATGCAACTTCTGAAGACATCAGCCAGGAACTTAAAGCTTGGACGGAAATGGATCTTCCAAATGGACAATGACCCGAAGCTACTGCCAAACTGGTTACAAAGTGGCTTAAGGATAACAAAGGCAATGTTATGGAGCGGCCATCACAAAGGCCTGATTGCTGATGTATGTAAAGCACTATGGAATTAATTGCGCTATATAAGTGAATAAATATTCTATATTATCTCAATCCTATTGAAAATTTATGAGCAAAGCTGAAAAGGCCGGTGTAAGCAAGGTAACCAAACATGGCTCAGTTACACCAGTTCTCACAGGAGGAATGGGCCCACATTCCTACCAACTATTGTGAGAAGCTTGTGGTAGGAGATCTAAAACTTTTGACCCAAGTTATACAATTTAAGGGCAATTTTACCAAATACTAATGAAATGTCTGTAAACTTCTGAATTTTCAAAAAGTAATAAAAATGCCTTAAAACAGAGGTCTCAAACACGCGGGCCACATGAGGCCCCTTTGGCTGCTGGCCCGCAGATCCCGTGACAATCACGGCTCTATGCTGGGGGTCGGCACCAGCAGGACTTTACTGCATTTGAATCCATTTGCGGTGCTGCGCAGAGGAGCTGTCAGCTCTATTCCAGTTGCTGCTGCCTGGCAATTACATGCAAGGAGGTGACGTCATACAGCAATGTCACTTCCTTGCATCTGATTGGCAGGCCGCAGCCATTGGTATAGTCCAGACACAGCTCCTCTGCGCGGCACCACAAATTGATTCAAATGCAGTAAAGTCCTGCCAGCGCTGACCATCAGCATAGAGCCACGATCGTCACTGGGTCTGTGGGCCGCGATCATCACAGGCTGCAACAAGCAGGTAAGGTACGTGCTCAAGATCAGGACCCGCTGCGTCCTGGACGTGGCGGGTCCTGACCTGCAGGGCTGCAAGTCTCCTCCTTAGGAGACCACAGCTGCCTGTGCCCGCGATGAGGGTTTGGAGCGCTGCGGTCTCCTCGCTGTGTTTTGCCTAGGGAGGACACTTCTGACTCCGCAGCATAAATTTACATGCTGCGGCCTCTGCAAGCCGCACCGCAGGTCCATTTTCACTGCTGGCCGTACACGCACAGCAGGCATAGGGTTTTTAGAAATCCTATCCACTATGCTTGTACTGTACATAGCAGGGTTTTGGACGCAGCTGAAGCATGCTGCATCCAAAACTCTGCAAATACTGATCGTGGGCTCGGAGCCTGATAAGAGGGAACAGAGGAAAGGTGAGGAGATTTTATTTTTTTTGCGTATTATTAAACAATGGGCAGAATACTATAGGGATGGCCACAATACTACAGAGCACAATACTACAAGGATGGGCAGAATACTACAGGGATGGCCACAATACTACAGAGCAGAATACTACAAGGATGAGCAGAATACTACAGGGATGGCCACAATACTACAGGGATGGCCACAATACTACAGAACACAATACTACAAAGATAAGCTGAATATTACAGGGCACAATACTACAGGGATGGCCACAATACTACAGAGCACAATACTACAAAGATAAGCTGAATATTACAGGGCACAATACTACAGGGATGGCCACAATACTACAGAGCACAATACTACAAAGATAAGCTGAATATTACAGGGCACAATACTACAAGGATGGCTACAATACTACAGAGCACAATACTACAGGGATGGCCACAATACTACAAGGATGGGCACAATACTACAGGGTACAATTACAAGGATGGGCACAATACTACAGAGCACAATACTACAAGGATGGGCACAATACTACAGGGATGGCCACAATACTACAAGGATGGGCACAATACTACAAGGTACAAGGATGGGCACAATATTACTGGGCACAATACTACAGGGCACAAGGATGGGCACAATACTACAGGGTACTATACTACTGAGCACATACCAGAAGGATGGGCAGAATACTACTGGGCACAATACCACAAGCATGAGCACCTTACTACAGGGGACACGGATGGTGACATTACTGCAACCATGGGCACATTACTACAAGATGTTGGCTAAGATTACTATATGAAGAAGGTGATAAAATGTAAAAAAAAAATTCAAATAAACGTAAGGCATATACTAGGTAAAAGATACAGTCGACTTGGAGTATCGGACACCAGAAGTGAGTGGGCGTGACCTGCCAGAATTAGTAGGCTGGAGCGGAGATAGTGGGCATGACCGACCGCCGGACTTAGCTAACATTTTTTAAGTCCATGTAGTCTTGGAGTTCTCAAAATAGAAGTGGGACTCTGGGGCCAAGCCACCTCCTGCTTAATGAAAGCTTGTCATGGGTTGCATGCCAGGCTATGCCCACCAAGACGAGCATCACACCGACCAACTAAGTCGCAAGTATTCCACTTTATGCAAGGGGGGCTTCGCGCCCCCCCCCAACCCTACCCCCCCGGCTGCATCACCCATACCACTGTTTCTATTGTATAGAACTCCATGACTATGTGGACTTAAAAATTGTTTATTAAGTCCGGCCGGTCATGCCCACTATCTCTGCTCCCGTCCACTGTTTCCGGTTGGTCACGTCCACTCACTTCCAGTCCCTGAGACTAGAGGTATGTAAAAAATACAGTGACTTTTCTGTGCAGATTTAATAAATGGAAAATTTGCTGCTTATTACCTCACAGTATATTTATAGTCATATTATACGGTTACTGTAGCATCTTTTATTGCATCATCATAATGGTCTGCTCTGCAGCACACATTCCTCTATGGTGGAGGAATTAATTTTATACTAAAGGCTCCCATACACATTAGAGTAAAATTTGCCGATATTGGTTGGAATAATCAATAGTTTAACTCCTTCACGACCATTGATGTAACTATACATCATGAGAGGGAAGTTGTTCTTGACCAAGAACATATAGGTATGTCATGGCGATTGCTGGGGGTGAACGAGCTGTGCCTGGCGCAATTGCCAGGGACTCTGGTTTTCCAACAGCCGAGCTCCGCCCCCCACAGCTAGAGATAGTGCCTGCACCGTCCTTGGCTGTTTAAACTCATAAATGCCGCAAACGATATAGTGGCATTTAGGGGTTTGGGGAGGGATTGTTTTCCCTCTCCCATCTGATGAGTGCCCCCGCAATGTAATTGTGAGGGCCTGATTGTCGCCATGGTGACCTGAGATCGTCATAACGACCTCCGGGTGACCAGACTATGGAAAACCTCAGTGATCATGCCTGCAGCATAATCCCTGAAGCTTCTCACAGTGCAGCGGTGATACCTGCAGTGTACAGCAATGATCTGTCATTGCAATACAGTGCATCTGCGATCAGAGCAGTGAAAGTAAAAAGTAAAAAAAAAAGTTAAAATATATATAATAAAACAAAAACAGAAATAAAAACAAATCAACATTTTTTTTTCTCCCAATATATAGTTTTTTGTATTTTTTCCTTCCCATGACAGCACCAAACATGAGAGAGTGTATCCAACCCCAGGAACAGGAAACCTTTCTAAAAATAAAAGGGGCGGCACCTCTCCAAATCCCCAGTGTGGTTTCCTGTTCCTGGAAGAGGATACCGGAGTTTATTTGGGAAAACTTCTCCTGAGGATTGGCTCTCGGCGGGCCAGGAGGTCCTGGGGATCCAGGTGTCACAGGGGCTGCACTGGTCACATGAGGCGGTTCCCTTCCCCCATGCCTGACATCGCATGAACTAGGAGGTTCCCTGGGCCCCAATTGGCCTGCCAGTTCCAGGGGTTGCTGAGAAGGTTTTGGGTCCTGGCCAGGGTCTGTCTCTATGTGCGGCATCTGGAGCAGTGACACTGCGGACACTTCACGATTCAGAAAGCAGAGCCGCATTCGCCATCACACCCCAGGGAGAGCTTACAGCAAACTTCTTGGCCGATGCCTCGTTAGATGAGGTAAGGTCCGATGCCTCGGTAGATGGGGTAAGGTTAGCCGCTTGTGCTTGTACCCTTTCCAACTCCAGTAGGCGTGTGTTATGGCTAAAGAACTGGAATGCTGATTTTCAGTCCAAAGTGAAAGTATGCGCAGTACCATGCCAAGGAGACTCTGTTTGGATCAGCCCAAGACGACATCCTAGAGAAGGCAGGAGACAAGAAACGTGTGTGTTCCCCCTCTGGATACAGGTTCAGAGATTCCTTTCAGACCTCAGGGAGGAAGGTAGGGCCAAAAGGAGAGCAATATTAGGGGGTGCCCTTGGGGAAGAGATAAGGTCCAAAACAAGGGTTTTTTGTTCAACAGACCCTCCTATAAGGGATTTCCCAAGGGGCAATGACACCAGGTCTCTGGTGGGAGGAAGACTGAAGCAAGTTTATCCCCAGTGGGCTGATGTTCCTGCCTCTGCTCTGTTTGGATGTTAAAAACCATATCCCTTGGTCTAAGGCTAACTTTTTCTTCCCTCCCGCCTCAATGAGTAATAACTTCCCGAGTAGCCCCAAAAATCAGAGGGTTCTAGAGTAGGAAGTCCTTTCATTATTAGGGAAAAAGGTATTGATCAGGGTGCCGGAGTTAGAAATGGGAACCGGGTTTTACTTCAACCTATTTCTAATAAAAAACACCCGATGAGTCCTTCATGACCATCTTCAATCTAAGATCTCTGAATTACTACATGGAAGTGGAAAGATTTATGATGGAGACCCTCAAGTCAGCAGTGGGACTACTTTTGTTAGATGGCATTAATAGACCTGACGGACGCATACTACTATGTCCTGATCCACAAAGACCTCCAAAAATATGAGGCTGGCAGTGAGAATCGAGGTGAAATTGACTCACTTCAATACCAGTGCTTCCCATTTAACATTTCAATAGCTCCAAGAGTATTCACCAAAATTGTGGTGGAGATGGCATCCTATTTAAAAAAAAAAAAAAAAAAAAAAGAGACATTTTAATAGTCCCATACCTTGACAAATTTTTGGTTGTGGGTAGGTCAGAAAGGGATTGTTCAGCAGCCGTCAGTCCTCAGTCCTCTCAGAACTAGGATGGTTGATAAGTGAGGCAAAGTCAAGGAAAGACCCTGCTCAGATTCAGTTATTTTTGGGCATCAGTTTGGACTCAGTGGGGCAGTATTGCTTTCTCTCACTGGAAAAAATATTAAAAATAAAACAGAAAATGCTATCAGCTCAAAGGTGGTCAGAAATGTTACTAAGACTAGCAATGTCTTTATTAGGGTCCCTAACGTCTATGATACCCGCGATCTAGTGGCCTCAGTTCCACACAAGAAGCATTCAGGGACAGGTTTTCTCCATTCAGAGCTGGACTTAGAACACACGTTCCAGCTATCACAAAAAGTCCTAAGATCACTGGATTGGTGACGGGACAAACTGAATCTGGGGAAAAGGGTTCCTGGGAACGCTGAAGAGCCGGTAGTTATCACCGCAAACGTCAGTCCGGTGGGTAAAGGAGCCCGATAAAGGGCCACTACTTTGATATTCAGAAATGTTTCCTGTTGCGCATACACTCTCTCACATATGGTGCTGTCATGGTCTGGAAAATCCAGTTACTGGTAACTAATTATCATATATTTTTTTTTTTACACAAATATATTTGGTACTGCGGAATCCCTAACAACCTGCTCTATAAAACTGTCACACTAGTTAACTCCTTCAGTGAACCCCGTAAAAAAAAAATATTAAAAAGCATAGCAAAACTGTCTTTTCATTATACAGCTGACAAAAAAGTGGTATAAAACGTGATTGAAAAGTCACATACAGCTCCAGCCGCCAAAAAAAGCTATAGCTCTCAGAATACAGCAATGCAAAAACTGTTTTTCTTTTTCTATCAAATAGTTTTTATTTTTATGGTGTTAAAGCGACAAAACATAACAAAAAAAAAACTATATAAATGTGGTATCACTGTAATTGCACTCACTCGAAAAATAAAGTTGTCTTATCGCTTTAACTGCACTGTGAACAGCGTAAAAAAACCCAATTCCTTTATTGCTGTTTCTTCTTGATTCTGCCTCACAAAAAGTGGCATAGAAAGCGATCAAAAAATATTATGTAGCCCAAAATGGTAGCAATAAAAATTCCAACTCCTCTCGCAAAAAACAAGCCTTCACATGACTCTTGGCAGAAAACTAAAAAACTATAATTTTCACAATTCAGTAATGTGATAGTAGCCAAACCTAAAATAACTACTGTATTTTTCGGATTATAAGACGCACTTTTCCTCTCAAAAATTTGGGAGGAAAATGAGGGGTGCATCTTAAAATCCGAATGTAGCTGCCGGTCCTGGTCAGTACGGCTCTGTTGTGTGCATCAGGCGGCGCCACTCTGTTCGGCTCGGCGCGTGGCTGCTCTGTTCTGCTCAGCATGCGGCTGCTCTGGTCTGCTAGGCTCGGCGCGCGGCTGCTCTGGTCTGCTCGGCGCGTGGCTGCTCTGGTCTGCTCGGCGCGCGGCTGCTCTGCTCTGTACACAGCTGCTCTGTTCTGCACGGTGCGTGGCTGCTCTGGTCTGCTCGGCTCGGTGCGCGGCTGCTCTGGTCTGCTCGGCTCGGAGAGCGGATGCTCTGGTCTGCTCGGCGCGCGGCTGCTCTGGTCTGCTCGGCGCGCGGGTGCTCTGTGCAGCAGGCGGTCATTCTGTAGATGTTCGTGGTCAGGGATTCAAATAATTGCACCTAGAGTCAGCGCCTGCGCAGATGGAGCTCTCAGCTCAAGCTGTCATCTGCGCATGCGCCGACTCTCGCTGCCATTATTTGAAGCCCTCACCGTGGACTGCCGACATCTTCAGAATGCCCCCCTGCACAGAGCAGAGCGGTATCACCGGCCCCGCACAGAGCAGAGACCGCAGTGAGTTTCTGGGCCTCCCTCTGTACCATTGTCAGCATCACAGTACTCCAGTACCGCCCCTGCCTTCTGTGACTCCCGCTCCGCTGCTGCCCCCTCTCCCTGGTAAGACACCACCAGATTATATAATGGACCCCAATTTTTTTTTCACCTTTTTTTTTCTCCAAATTTGGGGTGCGCCTTATATTCTGGTGCGTCTTATAAAACGAAAAATACGGTATATAAATTTGAGATCGCTGTAATCCTTCTGAGCAGAGGAATAAAATAAATAAAACCAATTTCAACTGCTATTGGTTTGTTCATTCTTCCTCTCAAAGGCGCAGCTCATGTTTATCCTGATCTCTACGCTGAGCGCTTACACCAGGGATTACATGTAAATGTACGTGCCCATGATCAGGAATAGCTGCGTTTTGGAGGCATCGTATATTCGGTGCATCCAAAATGCTGCACTGTGCACTACAAACACAGTGGATGGAAATTATAGCAGTCCCATGCTCACTGTGCTTTTTTCCTCAGCGTAAAGTAACATGCAGCTCAGCTTCCATATATGACCTGCCTATAATAAGTCAAAGTCCTCCTAAATATTTCATAAATGATCAAATACAATTCACACCAATTTTAACCAAATAAATTGAAAAAACCTGAATGCTAAATATTAATGAATACTACCTATGCAAATATATAGCAAAAATTCAATATACCTTAGAATCTTCCACAATAAATGGTTAACAGACCCCAAATATAAAAAGTATGGAGATTGTCGCTGCTGGTGACTCCCAGGCTGTGGAGGAGAGAAGCCGCCAGACACTGCCGCGTACAGGCCGGAGCCGCGCACCGAGTGGCCGAGGAGGAGGAGCCAGGCGCTGGCTGGATGGAAGAGCCGCTCCGAAAAGGCGTCCCCTCCATACCATCCTACTGACTGCACCTGGAAGCCCCTTCATTAAAGAGGGTGCAGGACAGGGGGTATGATCCGTGAGAGGGCCCCCGGGAAGAGTCCGGACGAGATGTATGTTCAGCAGAAGGTGCGGGTCTTACTCATGCTGCGGAAGATGGGCTCTAACTTGACTCCCAGTGAAAAGGCGTATAGGGCTCTGCCAATGTGACATGGCACCTGCAAAACACTCAAACTAAATCTGAACTGAAATATGGCGCTCCTTTTTTTCTTCACTTTGCACCAGTGGTGTACCGCCAATGTAGGCAGACCATGCGGCCTATATGGGGCCTATGAGTCAGGGGAGCTGGTGCTAGAGGCAGCATCGGGCCCCCCTCGCTTGTGGGGGTCATTGCCCATTATCGCACAAAACCATGATGAGAGAGGGAGTGGAGCGGTCCTTTCCCTCCTTCATCATTTTCTCCCTGTGCCTATGATCAACATCTCAGTTCAGCAGAGCGCGGTAATATCACTACTGCGCGCCGCTGTGCTGAGACATGCAGAGCGCAGGACTCTGATCGGAGCAGTGGGGAATGAGGAGAGGTGAGTACTTGTTTATTTTTTTCTTTAATCAGTGAGTGCACGATTACCAGAGGTCTATGGGGGTGCATTAAACATTATGTGGGCTTCATAATACAATATGAAGGACTATGGTGGATACCTTATTCATGGACTGTGGGGTGCATTGAAAGGTAAGGTGGCTGTGTAATACAATATGAACGACTATGGGGGCTGCATTATAATATATAAAGGACTATGGGGAGTGTATTATACAGTAATGCATAGAGGACTATGTGGGAATTATAATACATGAAGGATTATGGGGGTGTATAATAATATATGGAGGACTATGGGGCGTGCATTATGTGACGCCCTGGCAAAACCAGGTAGTCACAAAAGAGTTAATCCACCTTGACACCAACACAGTCCCCACACAGATATACAGTACACCAGCCAATCAGACCCTACTCACCCCCTCCCCAGGAAAATGGGAGGGGGCGAGAGGAGCTTAGGAAGTGCAGAGAGGAGTTAAGTTTCAGTTTGTGCTGTAATCAGTGAAGAGCTGACAGGAAGGAGTTGCAGCTCCCTGGAGAAGGTGGTAGTTGGGGTTGGAGCCCTGGACTACCGGACTAGGTGGCAGTGAGGGCCACAGGCGACGGAGATCCAGTCGCAGGGAACCTGAGGCCGACCGGGACAGGGTTGTAGCCCGCCGGTGCCGAGAAAGGGGATCCGGTCCGGAGGCCGCTCAAGCGGACTAGTCCAGGCAAGAAAGAGACAGACAGAGAGTTTGGAAGGAAGGGCCCCTGGTTGTATATCTGGGTGTGGGACCCGAAGACACCCACCAAAGGTGACCGGCCATTGGCAATTTGGTTTACAATACAGACTGTGTGTGGTTACTGACTGTCCAAATCATCAGCAGCTCATGCAGCACCACGACAACCGAACTGTGAGTTTCCTGCTCCCTGAAAACCCTCACAATACTCTGGGCCCCGGGACTACACCTCCCCTACCCGTGGAGGGGATTCCACCTTGCTGCCCCGCTCCATCAGTCCCGGGCACTCACATACAAGGCAGCGGCGGTATCACCAACCTTCACCGCAACCCACGGGTGGCGTCACAGACAACTCCCCTGTAAATATTCCCTTTTCAATCGTGAGTGACAGACGGCTGCGCGAGCCCCGGATCCGGCTGCCACTCGAGCCACAGCCACCACCCGGATCCGAGTGCGGCCCGCCGGTTGTGATCTGTCTCTTGCCCGCGACACATTATACAGCAATACATGGAGGGTTATAGGGTGGGATTAAAGTATATGGCGGACTATGGGGGCTGCATTATAATATATGGAGGACTATGGGGGCTACCTTATACATGGACTATGGGGGTGCATTATAAAACATGGAAGACTGGGGGCTGCATTATAATACATGCTGGGCTATTTCGCTGCATTATAGAAAGAAAGAGAAAAAGCGATCAGGGAGCCCAATTATACAAAGAACAATCAATTTCATCAAAAATAGATTTTTATTGAGAATAAATATTGAATATTAATTATCTATCAAATACACAAGTGCTTGTTTGACAACTCTATATGCATCAACAATATACATGTAACGGAACCGTATCATGAAAAATATATATTCTAGAATGGATAAAATTATCATACATAAGTCAAAGATATATAATCCTTGAAGCTATAGAATATAAATTGAAACAAATATATATAGTAACAGAAATATCTGTAGATCAACAGGGATCACTTTTGCTGCACCAAGGTGTACTGCAACTCTAGTGCTTCAAGTAATATCAAACCCAGAATCGCTGGACATAGGAATGTAGCAGATATCGTTACAGACCACCAGGGGTCACTCTTGCTACACCACAGTCATATCTACCCTACTATTCACAATTACCCAATATTGGTTATTAAGTCAGTTAGGGATATGCCCATATAAACCCATAATGGTGAATTACCAATCAGAATTGTAAATACAGGATTGTTACTACATACATATACCCAAATAAACGGTTACTGTTAGAAAAGTGTGACACCCGACACGTGTTTCGGTTTCTTCGTCAGGGGGCGTGCCCAATCGACCGGAGAGGTTTAAATACAGCCCACCTCCAATCACCGCACATTACCATTAGTGACGCGCGCACCATCATTGCAACTCATCGACGCGAGGTCGTCCGCCGCGTCACAGATCATCTGACCCAGGGAAACATGTGACTCAAGTACAGAGGAGCCGTGGAGACACAGCGAGCTGAACAAGCGCCGATAACCTATGACAGCCGCGCGTTCAGGTGTGGGGCAAAATTAGAATTTATATCATGAATGCAAATTTAGGATTTAAATAGAGAGATTTTTGCAAACACATTATTTGTCAAGAGATACAAGTAAATCTATGTAGCCAGACAGCAATAAATAAAGAAGAGGGAATTCGTTCGTTGGATAATGATATAATACCCAAAAGCAAGACACATAGGACCATTGTACACATTGGTATCATTGTAAGATGTGATCAAGCAGCAAGTTCATTTGGATACTTAGAGAATGCTAAGCAGAACTGGGTCTGTCAATATGTGTGATGGGGGACTACTTGATTATCCCCAATACTATGTATTGTGGGAGATGTACCCTCTTATGTAATATATACAAGTTTTAATATTTATAATAACATCATTTACACATGTTCTGTCCGTTCTAACCTAATATTTATGATATGTATCCTGTATAGGGGTATTTGAACGTTAACATAGGCATAATGATTTATACTTTATTTATTGCTGTCTGGCTACATAGATTTACTTGTATCTCTTGACAAATATTGTGTTTGCAATTTCCAGGGAATAGAAGTATAATCATGGATTGATTTATTCATTCACTATCTTTCACATATATTTAGATTCTGTAATGAATAGTACACTTATTATGTGGTCAAAAATCTCTCTATTTAAATCCTAAATTTGCATTCATGATATAAATTCTAATTTTGCCCCACACCTGAACGCGCGGCTGTCATAGGTTATCGGCGCTTGTTCGGCTCGCTGTGTCTCCACGGCTCCTCTGTACTCGGGTCACGTGTTGCCCTGGGTCAGATGATCTGTGACGCGGCGGCCGACCTCGCGTCGGTGAGTTGCCATGACAGCGCATGCGTCACTAATGGTGATGTGCGGTGATTGGAGGTGGGCTGTATTTAAACCTCCTTTCCGGTCGATCAGGCATGCCCCCTGACGAAGAAACCGAAACACGTGTTGGGTGTCACACGCTTCCAACGGTAACCGTTCATTTAGGTATATATATGTATGTAGTAACAATCCTGTATTTACAATTCTGATTGGTAATTCACCATTATGGGTTTATATGGGCATATCCCTAACTGACTTAACCAATATTGGGTAATTGTGAATAGTAGGGTAGATATGACTGTGGTGTAGCAAGAGTGACCCCTGGTGGTCTGTAACGATATCTGCTACATTCCTATGTCCAGCGATTCTGGGTTTGATATTACTTGAAGCACTAGAGTTTCAGTACACCTTGGTGCAGCAAAAGTGATCCCTGTTGATCTACAGATATTTCTGTTACTATATATATTTGTTTCAATTTATATTCTATAGCTTCAAGGATTATATATCTTTGACTTATGTATGATAATTTTATCCATTCTAGAATATATATTTATATATTTTTCATGATACGGTTCCATTACATGTATATTGTTGATGCATATAGAGTTGTCCAAACAAGCACTTGTGTATTTGATAGATAATTAATATTCAATATTTATTCTCAATAAAAATCTATTTTTGATGAAATTGATTGTTCTTTGTATAATTGGGCTCCCTGATCGCTTTTTCTCTTTCTTTCTTTCTAAATGTGGTTATGCGATTTTTGCCCATATATAGTCCTTGATATTACTAGATTGATTTAATAATGTACACTATCTAGTGATATATTATGTATCTGAAATCACTGTTTAAAATCCTCTTTGTTGGCTACATTATAATATCTGGAGGACTATGGGGAGTGCATTATACAATAATACATGAAGGACTATGGGGTGCAGCATAATATATAGAGGACTATGGGGTGATTATAATACATGGAGGACTGTGGGGTGAATTATAATATATTGAGGATTATGGGGTGAATTATACAAGAAGGACTATGGGATGAATTAAAATACATAGGGGACTATGGGAGGTGCATTATAATATATGGAGGTCTATGGGGAGTGTATTATAATACATGGAGGACTATGGGGTGCATTCTAATATATAAAGGGTTACGTGAGACCCATTATACTATATGGAAGGCTATGTGGGGGCCATTATAGTATTTGGGTAGCTATGAGGGAGCCTTTGTATTTCTTTATCGTTCCTTATGGGAGACCCAAACCATGGGTGTATAGCTTCTGCCTCCGGAGGACACACAAAGTACTACACTCAAACGTGTAGCTCCTCCCTCCGGGCTATATACACCCCCTGGATGACAATCTACCCAGTTCAATGCTTTGTGTTTCAGGAGGATCACACACTTGCATTCTCTGATATTTTTTTATTTTTATTTTTAAAGATTTGGAAGAAAAGCGGGTCCAGTCTGGACTCCCGGCATGTCCCTTCACACCCCACTCTGTCGGGTGCTGTTAAGGTTGACTTTATAAGGCTGGAGCCTTCACATGCCGCGCTCCTTCACACCCTCTGTCGAGGCTCTGTTTGAAGTGGGAGCCTCCACGGTCCTCTCTGCTCGCAGAAGGCCGGTCTCCATCCGCAGCCCTGTCTGGTCCCTGCTGGAAGGAGCGTTACCCCCATTCAGGGACATGGCCCTGCGTCTCAAGAGCTAAGTATTGAGACGTTTTTTCAGGGGTCCCGGGTTGTTTTATTTGGGGGACAGTATGTGCTTTAGCGTTACTGTTAATTCCGGACGGTTCTGGGGGTTTCCCCTGAGAACCGCGCCGAAGGTGCCTGCTCGTCGGCCGCTTTTTAAAATCTAGGCCCCGGCTTCTGTTTGGGCCTAGTTTCGTTTTCGGCTTCTCTGCATGTTTTGCATACAGCGCCGCCCACCGCCCGACCAGCAGAGGGGAGGGCACTCCTCTCTGGGGAGATGTTCCCTCCCCTGTATTTCTTCCTGTATCTCTCTGCCCTCCGTTTTTTCCCGCTCTTGGGGCTTATACACGCCCCCCCTCTTCTCCCAGCGCCATTTTCTCAGCGTTCCTACACTGGAAGGCGCTGGATGCTGCAGCTGCATACTGTTAGAAGGCTGACGCTTCACAGGGGAGCGGTGGAATCCGGAGGGCACACAGAGAGCACGGGCTGGTAAGCCACAACCTCTGGTTGTGGACTTTTATTACACTCTCAGGCTTTCTACAGGAGTGTATTCTGGCTGCAGAGCTTCCACCATCAGCAGCATGTCTGTCACTAGGAGCAAGGCTGCAAACATGTACGCTATATGCACTGCGTGTAAGCTCATTCTGCCAGAGCCAAGCACATACCCACATTGTGATGCCTGTGCTAACATGTTTGTGTCTCAGCCTGGAGCCGCCTCAGGGGTCCCTCTGGCTGCTCCGGCCCCGGTGGCTGAACCCCCGGCTTGGGTAGCTTCCTTTTCACAAGCTATTTCCCAGTCTTTTGCCGACTCCATGGGGCAGCTGTCCCGGACACTGCTGTCCATGCATCAGCCCCCTTCTCAGGGTGTCTCTGCGGCTCCGAGCTCTGCAGAGCCCTCAGAGCATGTCCTAGGACCCCGTCCCCCTAAACGGAGACGCAGGGAACCTTCTCCTTCCTCGTCCCACGGCTCTGATTCACAAGCCGAGGTGCAGGGCGAGGAGGATTCGTTTACTGTGGGCTCAGACGCTGCCTCTATGTACCCCATTGACTTGTCTGAGGGTGATGCGGATGTTAGTGACTTGATTGCGTCCATTAACTCCGTACTGAACCTCAACCCACAAGAGTCAGAGGAACAACCCTCTCTGATAGAGGTACACCAGTTTACCTCTCCTAAGAAACCTAGGAGTATGTTTTTTAACCACTCCAGCTTTCAGACCACTGTTAACAAGCCCAGGGCCTGTCCTGACAAACGTTTTCCGAAGCGTAGTTCAGATGACCGTTTTCCTTTTCCACCGGAGGTGGTTAAGGACTGGGCCCAGTCCCCAAAGGTAGACCCTCCGGTGTCCAGAATCTCAGCCCGCACAGTCGTAGCTGTGGCTGATGGCACTTCTCTTAAGGATCCCACTGACCGCCAGGTTGACCTTCTGGCCAAGTCTGTATATGAGGCGGCAGGAGCCTCGTTCTCCCCGTCTTTTGCGGCAGTGTGGGCTCTTAAGGCAGTCTCTGCCTCTCTGGCGGAGATTCATTCCCTCTCCAGGGACTCTGTTCCTGAGACGGATGCCTTAACTTCTCAAGCTTCGGCTTTTGCATCCTATGCCATGTCTGCCATCCTGGAGGCTTCTCACCGCACTGCGGTGGCCTCCGCTAACTCCCTCGCGATCCGCAGGATCTTGTGGCTTCGAGAGTGGAAAGCAGACGCTTCCTCTAAGAAGTACCTTGCGAGTCTCCCTTTTGCTGGGTCCCGGCTGTTTGGGGAACATCTGGATGATATAATTAAGGAAGCTACTGGCGGGAAGAGTACTTCCTTGCCACAAGCTAAAGCCAAGAAACCTGTCCAGGGCAGGAACCAATCGAGGTTTCGTTCCTTTCGTTCCTCTAACTGGTCGTCCTCTAAGCCCTCGGCCTCGTCCACTACCGCAGTCAAGGATCGTAAATCCAACTGGCGCGCAAAGCCGCGTCCTCAAAAGACCGGAGGAGCCGCTGCCACTAAGGCAGCCTCCTCGTGACTATCTGGCCGCGCCAGCAACGTCCTTAGTCGGTGGCAGGCTCTCCCACTTTGGCGACGTGTGGTTGCAACACGTCTCCGATCAGTGGGTGCGGGATATCATCTCCCACGGCTACAGGATAGAATTTTCTTCCAGCCCGCCAAACAGATTTTTTCTGTCCACCCCCCCCTGCTCCAAAGCCGCCGCCTTCTCTCAGGCCGTGGCATCCCTGCAGGCCAACGGTGTAATTGTTCCGGTTCCCGCCCGGGAACGGTTCAGCGGTTTCTACTCAAACCTCTTTCTAGTCCCCAAAAAGGACGGTTCCTTCCGGCCCATCCTGGATCTCAAGCTTCTCAACAAGCATGTTCAGGTGCGGCACTTTCGCATGGAATCTCTGAGATCGGTCATTGCCTCAATGACCCAAGGAGATTTTCTGGCATCCATCGACATCAGAGATGCCTATCTGCATGTGCCTATTGCGGTTTCACACCAGCGTTGGCTACGCTTTGCGATCGGAGAGGAACATTTCCAATTCGTGGCTCTCCCCTTCGGCTTAGCCACGGCCCCTCGAGTATTCACCAAGGTCATGGCAGCAGTGGTTGCGGTCCTGCACCTCCAGGGGTTGGCAGTGATTCCTTACCTGGACGACCTTCTAGTCAAGGCCTCATCCAGTGCAGACTGCCAGCGGAGTGTCTCTCTCACTCTCGCCACGCTAGTTCAGTTCGGGTGGCTTGTCAACCTGCCCAAGTCCACTCTGACCCCGACCCAGGTGCTTTTGTACCTAGGGATGCAATTCGAGACTCTGCCGGCACTTGTCAAGTTGCCCTTAGTCAAACAGCAGTCCCTTCGTCTGGCGGTGCGCTCTCTGCTGAGGCACCGCCGTCATTCCATCAGACACCTCATGCAGGTGCTGGGTCAGATGGTGGCGTCCATGGAAGCGGTTCCCTTTGCTCAGTTCCATCTGCGTCCCCTGCAGCTGGACATTCTCCGCTGTTGGGACAAGCGGATCTCTTCCTTGCACAGGCAGGTGGCTCTGTCGTCACAGACCAGGAGCTCCCTTCAGTGGTGGCTTCGGCCCCTCTCTCTGTCTCAGGGACGCTCCTTCCTGACTCCGTCCTGGGTGATCCTCACCACGGATGCCAGCCTCTCCGGTTGGGGAGCAGTATTTCTCCATCACCGAGCACAGGGCACTTGGACTCCGTCCGAATCAGCCCTCTCGATCAATGTGCTGGAGATCAGAGCTGTGTTTCTAGCTCTCCTAGCCTTTCACCACCTGTTGGCGGGCAAGCACATTCGAGTTCAGTCGGACAACGCGACAGCGGTTGCCTACATCAATCACCAGGGCGGGACTCACAGCCGTCTGGCGATGTTGGAGGTTCAACGAATCCTCCAGTGGACGGAGGACTCCAAGTCCACCATGTCTGCAGTCCACATCCCAGGCGTGGAAAACTGGGAGGCCGATTACCTCAGCCGTCAAACCGTGGACAGCGGCGAGTGGGCCCTGCATCCGTCAGTGTTCAGATCAATCTGCCGCAAGTGGGGCACTCCGTAAGTGGACCTAATGGCATCCCGGCACAACAACAAGGTTCCGGTTTACGTGGCTCGCTCCCACGATCCTCAGGCCTTCGCAGCAGACGCACTGGTTCAAGATTGGTCTCAGTTCCGTCTGGCCTATGTGTTTCCCCCTCTAGCGCTCTTGCCCAGGGTTCTGCGCAAGATCAGAATGGAGGGCCGGCGAGTCATACTCATTGCTCCGGACTGGCCCAGGCGAGCCTGGTACCCAGACCTGCTCCGTCTGTCCGTAGAGGTGCCGTGGCATCTCCCGGACCGCCCAGACCTTCTCTCTCAAGGTCCGTTCTTCCGCCAGAATTCTGCGGCTCTCAGATTGACGGCGTGGCTCTTGAGTCCTGGATCCTGACGGCGTCAGGCATTCCCTCTGAGGTCATCTCCACCATGACTCAGGCTCGGAAGTCTTCCTCGGCCAAGATTTACCACAGGACTTGGAGGATTTTCCTGTCCTGGTGTCGCTCTTCCGACCATGCTCCTTGGCCGTTCTCCTTGCCGACCATCCTGTCTTTTCTACAGTCCGGTCTACAGCTAGGACTGTCCCTCAATTCCCTCAAGGGACAGGTGTCGGCTCTGTCGGTATTGTTCCAGCGGCGTATCGCCCGACTGGCTCAGGTGCGCACCTTCATGCAGGGCGCATCTCACATCATTCCTCCTTACCGGCGGCCCTTGGATCCCTGGGACCTTAATCTGGTCCTCACGGCCTTACAGAAACCCCCCTTTGAGCCTCTCAGGGAGGTTCCCTTGTTTCGACTTTCACAGAAAGTTGTTTTTCTAGTAGCCATAACTTCTCTCAGGAGAGTTTCTGATTTGGCTGCGCTCTCTTCGGAATCCCCCTTTTTGGTGTTTCACCAAGACAAGGTGGTTCTTCGTCCGTCTCCGGACTTTCTCCCTAAGGTGGTGTCTCCTTTCCACCTTAACCAGGACATTTCATTGCCTTCTCTTTGTCTGGCCCCTGTGCATCGCTTTGAAAAGGCGTTGCATACCTTGGATTTGGTGCGGGCGCTCCGAATCTATGTGTCACGCACCGCCGTTTTTAGGCGGTGCACCTCACTTTTTGTGCTAACCACTGGTCAGCGCAAAGGTCTCGCTGCTTCTAAACCGACCCTAGCTCGTTGGATCAGGTCGGCTATCACCGATGCCTACCAGTGTTCTCAGGTGCCTCTCCCGCCAGGGATTAAGGCGCACTCGACCAGAGCTGGCGGTGCCTCCTGGGCTTTCAGGCACCAGGCTACGGCTCAGCAGGTTTGTCAGGCTGCCACGTGGTCCAGTCTGCACACTTTTTCGAAGCACTACCAGGTGCATGCTCATGCTTCGGCAGATGCGAGCTTGGGCAGACGCATTCTTCAGGCGGCTGTCGCCCATTTGTGAAGTTAGGTTTTGCCTACTTCTCAGTTTGGTTTATTCCCACCCATGGACTGCTTTGGAACGTCCCATGGTTTGGGTCTCCCATAAGGAACGATAAAGAAAAAGAGAATTTTGTTTACTTACCGTAAATTCTTTTTCTTATAGTTCCGACATGGGAGACCCAGCACCCTCCCTGTTGCCTGTTGGCAGTTTTTTTGTTCCGTGTGTTTCACCGGCTGTTGTTAGTAGTCAGAGTTACGGTTATTCCGAGTTTTACTCTATCTCTACTTATGGGTGGATGTCCTCCTTCAGCTTTTGCACTGAACTGGGTAGATTGTCATCCAGGGGGTGTATATAGCCCGGAGGGAGGAGCTACACGTTTGAGTGTAGTACTTTGTGTGTCCTCCGGAGGCAGAAGCTATACACCCATGGTTTGGGTCTCCCATGTCGGAACTATAAGAAAAAGAATTTACGGTAAGTAAACAAAATTCTCTTTTTTATGGAGGGCCATTGCACTTTATGCAAGCAAGTGTGAAAATTTGTGTTGTGTCCATCATACTGTGCGGAGGGCTGTGTGGGGGTCATTATACTATTTGGAGGCTTTAAAAATAACCAAAATTGCCAAAACACAAGGGAACATATACAAGTATATCAATTTATCTCAACCATGGAAAAGTAGAAGGGAAGATAGCCCAGGCTACCTGCACAAAAACAATTGAAATAACCAAAATACAAAGCAAATAGCCAATTAAAATAACAAATTTTATTAGAGTTAATTAAAAGGTTTAAAAAAAGGTAAATAACAAGTGACTGAAGAATACCAGCAAGGAACAGAAGGAGGAAAAAATCAATGAAAGATGTGGCTGTACACAATATGTATAGCTCTACTCCATACCACCAGAGATTAATTAGAAGTATTTAGATATACAGCACAAGTGTGCATAAGAAAGCTCTGATGGAATTAGAGCAGGGCAAAACAATAAAGTACAAATCACAAAGAAATAAAGTACTGTTTAAAGGTGTAGGAAACCAAATCTATTAATAGATTACCCAGTGGCATCTCCTCCTGCTGGTGCTGGCGTCCGTCCCTACACGTGTTTCAGCATGAAAGCCTTCGTCAGGAGGGTTAGAAGGGGCCATTATACTGTATGAAGGCCCATTATAATGCATGGACACCTGCGTGGGGATCACACTGTGTTGGGGGTATTCATTCATTGCCGTGGTAGTTGTAGGGGGGTACTTTGAGGAGGAATTCACTGTGGGGATCATACAGTGTTTGTGAGGCAATTTTGTTGGCATCATACTTTATGGCTGCAATGAAAAGGGAACCAGGAGGCTTCAATAGGACTGCAATTACTTTGAAAGGGCTAAAAGGTTGTAAGATATGTTCCTATGTGACCAAGCCAAATATTATTATAATTAATAATAACAATAATAATAATAATAATAATAATAATAATAGTGTTTTTTTGGGGGGGGAGTGGCAATTAGAAATTCTGCTATGGGGCCCCATGATTTCTATGTACGCCCCTGCTTTGCACTGTCCCTCACAGGCAGTTTTTGACCACATATGGAGTACTGTAGTTAGGAGAATTTGTTCAACAAATTGGTGCTTTATCTCCTCTTCCCTAGTGAAAGGGATTAAAGCAACATTTTTGAGCTTTAAAAATGTACATTTTTCATTTTCACAGCTCAACGTTATACAATTCTGTGAAGCACCTGGGGTTTCCAGGTGCTCACCACACATCTAGGTAAACTCTGTAAAGTCTAGTTTCCAAAATGGGATCACTTGTGGGGGATGTCCACTATTTGGCCACATCAGTGGTTCTCCAAACGTGAAAAAGTCAAATGGCGCTCCTTCCCTTCCAAGCCCTGCCATGTGCTCAAACAGTAGATTTCCACCACACATGGGGTATTAATGTACTGAGGAGAGATTGCACAATAAATTGTACAGTGGAATTTCTCCTGCTACCCTTGTGAAAATGCAAAATTTGGGGCTAAAGTAACATTTTTGTGCGGAAAAAGTAATATTTTCATTTTTTCCTTCCACATTTTTTCGTTTAGTTAGTGAAGGACCTAAAGCATTAATAAATGTCTTTGACTCCCAGCCCCTTGCTTGACTTTAGGCAAGATACATTTGTCTTTGTCCTCGTCACATGGTTGCTACCAGACACGGTTGAAGCCGTCTAAACCAAATAGGGTTATCTTGGTCTCATTAGAATATGGCTTCAATAATCCATGTCCTTAGTTAGATGCATTAATCTAACCTATTTTCTAATATGCAGTATATCACAAGAGTGAACATATCCCTTATATTTTGTCACAAGTGACAAACAACCCCTGTGGTGTTCGGCTGTAGAAGGTCGCTGCGTTTGGCTGCACAAACTGCTCCTTGATATTCCTTTCCTTCTTCTGTGGAGTGAATGAAGTTCTATGTATTTTCTCTGTTAGGGTTAACTTTTTCCCTTTTAGGACCCTGCGGATATCTTTACCTTTCAGCTGCTAATTATTATGCTCTCCCTGTTTCTTTATGTACCCACATTACCCCTTGGATTGTTACTGGTGATAAAGTTTATTTCTATATGGTCCAGATTGTAAGCAGTCTGCTTGTAATCTCCTGGAAACATTTTGCTTTTTATTGCTGTCGCTCTCCCAAAGTCATCTTGCAGATAAGTTGTTCATTTGAACTGCCCTTTTTGTTTTCCCTATGTCTTATTTAGGACTTAGTGGGGTTGACTAGTGCTCATCCTGTCCGATCATTACCTAGGGCCCAGTTCAGGGTCAGCGAGGGTCTAGGTTCCGCACCTATTCGCCGAGCAGGATACCTATCTAGTGATGTCAGGGGAGCCAGGGGCCAGCACAAGGTTTTATAAGGAGTCACCCTCTCTCCTAGACATGGGTCCCACCTTTCCTGCCCTCCTTATTTGCCATTTGCTCGGTATTTCCCCATACCCATCCCTAGCATGACACATTTTTGAAAATATTCTCTTTGCAAAACTACCCTCCGTTTCCAAAATTCAGTTTAAGTGTGGAGGAAACAAAACAAAAGAGCAAAAAAAGAAAAATTGCCTGGTCCTTAAGGGGTTGGGGAGAAAAGCAGTCAAAGTTTAAAAAATTATTTTTCTAAATTTTCAGAAAATAAAAGAAAAAAATATCAACCTAAAATTAAGCTAACATAAAGTATAATGTGTCATGAAAAAATAGTCTCAGAATCAGCAGGATATTTAGGAGCGTTCCAAAGTTATTACCACAAAGTGACACTGGTAACATTTGAATAAATGGGGCTTAATCATTAAGCTCAAAATTGGCTCTGTCATTAAAGGGTTAAACAAACAGGACAATTGGGCAATACACAAATTAACATGACATCTGAGTGCCGTCCCATTTTTATCCTCACACATCCAAAGACTTCTGTTTGGTAAGTTTAATTCCTGACTAGGATCATATATGAATTTGTCCCCATGTTTTGGGCAGACATGAACACCCCATAAAATATAATGGTTACGGCTTCTATCTGTGAAAAGCTCGGTTATAGAACTCATACCGGATACACATCTGAATGGGGCGGCATGTTCCATGTACAGGTTGGCTTTATCATTGCTTTAAAGAGCTCTGAACTTGAATCCTAAATACTCTGTATTGTTTTTCTTCAACAGAAACGCCCTGCTCCATATTTTCTTCAGAGCCAAGTGCAAAGGTAAGTCTCATTGAATTCTCTTAAAGATGTTGTGCATTTGTCACCCAGGGAAGGGGGTAGTCGCTCCCGGGCAGCATACACAGTTAGGGATGTCACTTTGGTGGCCGTTGCCCACTTCCGTGCGCTTCCGTGCCCTGGGTCCCTTTTGTAAGGGGAGTATTTACAGGGGAGATAAGAGTTAATGTTCATGTGACGCCACCTGCGGTGATGCGGGAAAAGGGAATGGATGCCGCCGCTGCTGTTTAGGAGAGAGGGTGACTCCTTATAAAACCTTGTGCTGGCCCCTGGCTCCCCTGACATCACTAGATAGGTATCCTGCTCGGCGAATAGGTGCGGAACCTAGACCCTCGCTGACCCTGAACTGGGCCCTAGGTAATGATCGGACAGGATGAGCACTAGTCAACCCCACTAAGTCCTAAATAAGACATAGGGAAAACAAAAAGGGCAGTTCAAATGAACAACTTATCTGCAAGATGACTTTGGGAGAGCGACAGCAATAAAAAGCAAAATGTTTCCAGGAGATTACAAGCAGACTGCTTACAATCTGGACCATATAGAAATAAACTTTATCACCAGTAACAATCCAAGGGGTAATGTGGGTACATAAAGAAACAGGGAGAGCATAATAATTAGCAGCTGAAAGGTAAAGATATCCGCAGGGTCCTAAAAGGGAAAAAGTTAACCCTAACAGAGAAAATACATAGAACTTCATTCACTCCACAGAAGAAGGAAAGGAATATCAAGGAGCAGTTTGTGCAGCCAAACGCAGCGACCTTCTACAGCCGAACACCACAGGGGTTGTTTGTCACTTGTGACAAAATATAAGGGATATGTTCACTCTTGTGATATACTGCATATTAGAAAATAGGTTAGATTAATGCATCTAACTAAGGACATGGATTATTGAAGCCATATTCTAATGAGACCAAGATAACCCTATTTGGTTTAGACGGCTTCAACCGTGTCTGGTAGCAACCATGTGACGAGGACAAAGACAAATGTATCTTGCCTAAAGTCAAGCAAGGGGCTGGGAGTCAAAGACATTTATTAATGCTTTAGGTCCTTCACTAACTAAACGAAAAAATGTGGAAGGAAAAAATGAAAATATTACTTTTTCCGCACAAAAATGTTACTTTAGCCCCAAATTTTGCATTTTCACAAGGGTAGCAGGAGAAATTCCACTGTACAATTTATTGTGCAATCTCTCCTCAGTACATTAATACCCCATGTGTGGTGGAAATCTACTGTTTGAGCACATGGCAGGGCTTGGAAGGGAAGGAGCGCCATTTGACTTTTTCACGTTTGGAGAACCACTGATGTGGCCAAATAGTGGACATCCCCCACAAGTGATCCCATTTTGGAAACTAGACTTTACAGAGTTTACCTAGATGTGTGGTGAGCACCTGGAAACCCCAGGTGCTTCACAGAATTGTATAACGTTGAGCTGTGAAAATGAAAAATGTACATTTTTAAAGCTCAAAAATGTTGCTTTAATCCCTTTCACTAGGGAAGAGGAGATAAAGCACCAATTTGTTGAACAAATTCTCCTAACTACAGTACTCCATATGTGGTCAAAAACTGCCTGTGAGGGACAGTGCAAAGCAGGGGCGTACATAGAAATCATGGGGCCCCATAGCAGAATTTCTAATTGCCACTCCCCCCCCAAAAAAACACTATTATTATTATTATTATTATTATTATTATTATTATTGTTATTATTAATTATAATAATATTTGGCTTGGTCACATAGGAACATATCTTACAACCTTTTAGCCCTTTCAAAGTAATTGCAGTCCTATTGAAGCCTCCTGGTTCCCTTTTCATTGCAGCCATAAAGTATGATGCCAACAAAATTGCCTCACAAACACTGTATGATCCCCACAGTGAATTCCTCCTCAAAGTACCCCCCTACAACTACCACGGCAATGAATGAATACCCCCAACACAGTGTGATCCCCACGCAGGTGTCCATGCATTATAATGGGCCTTCATACAGTATAATGGCCCCTTCTAACCCTCCTGACGAAGGCTTTCATGCTGAAACACGTGTAGGGACGGACGCCAGCACCAGCAGGAGGAGATGCCACTGGGTAATCTATTAATAGATTTGGTTTCCTACACCTTTAAACAGTACTTTATTTCTTTGTGATTTGTACTTTATTGTTTTGCCCTGCTCTAATTCCATCAGAGCTTTCTTATGCACACTTGTGCTGTATATCTAAATACTTCTAATTAATCTCTGGTGGTATGGAGTAGAGCTATACATATTGTGTACAGCCACATCTTTCATTGATTTTTTCCTCCTTCTGTTCCTTGCTGGTATTCTTCAGTCACTTGTTATTTACCTTTTTTTAAACCTTTTAATTAACTCTAATAAAATTTGTTATTTTAATTGGCTATTTGCTTTGTATTTTGGTTATTTCAATTGTTTTTGTGCAGGTAGCCTGGGCTATCTTCCCTTCTACTTTTCCATGGTTGAGATAAATTGATATACTTGTATATGTTCCCTTGTGTTTTGGCAATTTTGGTTATTTTTAAAGCCTCCAAATAGTATAATGACCCCCACACAGCCCTCCGCACAGTATGATGGACACAACACAAATTTTCACACTTGCTTGCATAAAGTGCAATGGCCCTCCATAAAAAAGAGAATTTTGTTTACTTACCGTAAATTCTTTTTCTTATAGTTCCGACATGGGAGACCCAAACCATGGGTGTATAGCTTCTGCCTCCGGAGGACACACAAAGTACTACACTCAAACGTGTAGCTCCTCCCTCCGGGCTATATACACCCCCTGGATGACAATCTACCCAGTTCAGTGCAAAAGCTGAAGGAGGACATCCACCCATAAGTAGAGATAGAGTAAAACTCGGAATAACCGTAACTCTGACTACTAACAACAGCCGGTGAAACACACGGAACAAAAAAACTGCCAACAGGCAACAGGGAGGGTGCTGGGTCTCCCATGTCGGAACTATAAGAAAAAGAATTTACGGTAAGTAAACAAAATTCTCTTTTTCTTTATCGTTCCTTATGGGAGACCCAAACCATGGGACGTTCCAAAGCAGTCCATGGGTGGGAATAAACCAAACTGAGAAGTAGGCAAAACCTAACTTCACAAATGGGCGACAGCCGCCTGAAGAATGCGTCTGCCCAAGCTCGCATCTGCCGAAGCATGAGCATGCACCTGGTAGTGCTTCGAAAAAGTGTGCAGACTGGACCACGTGGCAGCCTGACAAACCTGCTGAGCCGTAGCCTGGTGCCTGAAAGCCCAGGAGGCACCGCCAGCTCTGGTCGAGTGCGCCTTAATCCCTGGCGGGAGAGGCACCTGAGAACACTGGTAGGCATCGGTGATAGCCGACCTGATCCAACGAGCTAGGGTCGGTTTAGAAGCAGCGAGACCTTTGCGCTGACCAGTGGTTAGCACAAAAAGTGAGGTGCACCGCCTAAAAACGGCGGTGCGTGACACATAGATTCGGAGCGCCCGCACCAAATCCAAGGTATGCAACGCCTTTTCAAAGCGATGCACAGGGGCCAGACAAAGAGAAGGCAATGAAATGTCCTGGTTAAGGTGGAAAGGAGACACCACCTTAGGGAGAAAGTCCGGAGACGGACGAAGAACCACCTTGTCTTGGTGAAACACCAAAAAGGGGGATTCCGAAGAGAGCGCAGCCAAATCAGAAACTCTCCTGAGAGAAGTTATGGCTACTAGAAAAACAACTTTCTGTGAAAGTCGAAACAAGGGAACCTCCCTGAGAGGCTCAAAGGGGGGTTTCTGTAAGGCCGTGAGGACCAGATTAAGGTCCCAGGGATCCAAGGGCCGCCGGTAAGGAGGAATGATGTGAGATGCGCCCTGCATGAAGGTGCGCACCTGAGCCAGTCGGGCGATACGCCGCTGGAACAATACCGACAGAGCCGACACCTGTCCCTTGAGGGAATTGAGGGACAGTCCTAGCTGTAGACCGGACTGTAGAAAAGACAGGATGGTCGGCAAGGAGAACGGCCAAGGAGCATGGTCGGAAGAGCGACACCAGGACAGGAAAATCCTCCAAGTCCTGTGGTAAATCTTGGCCGAGGAAGACTTCCGAGCCTGAGTCATGGTGGAGATGACCTCAGAGGGAATGCCTGACGCCGTCAGGATCCAGGACTCAAGAGCCACGCCGTCAATCTGAGAGCCGCAGAATTCTGGCGGAAGAACGGACCTTGAGAGAGAAGGTCTGGGCGGTCCGGGAGATGCCACGGCACCTCTACGGACAGACGGAGCAGGTCTGGGTACCAGGCTCGCCTGGGCCAGTCCGGAGCAATGAGTATGACTCGCCGGCCCTCCATTCTGATCTTGCGCAGAACCCTGGGCAAGAGCGCTAGAGGGGGAAACACATAGGCCAGACGGAACTGAGACCAATCTTGAACCAGTGCGTCTGCTGCGAAGGCCTGAGGATCGTGGGAGCGAGCCACGTAAACCGGAACCTTGTTGTTGTGCCGGGATGCCATTAGGTCCACTTACGGAGTGCCCCACTTGCGGCAGATTGATCTGAACACTGACGGATGCAGGGCCCACTCGCCGCTGTCCACGGTTTGACGGCTGAGGTAATCGGCCTCCCAGTTTTCCACGCCTGGGATGTGGACTGCAGACATGGTGGACTTGGAGTCCTCCGTCCACTGGAGGATTCGTTGAACCTCCAACATCGCCAGACGGCTGTGAGTCCCGCCCTGGTGATTGATGTAGGCAACCGCTGTCGCGTTGTCCGACTGAACTCGAATGTGCTTGCCCGCCAACAGGTGGTGAAAGGCTAGGAGAGCTAGAAACACAGCTCTGATCTCCAGCACATTGATCGAGAGGGCTGATTCGGACGGAGTCCAAGTGCCCTGTGCTCGGTGATGGAGAAATACTGCTCCCCAACCGGAGAGGCTGGCATCCGTGGTGAGGATCACCCAGGACGGAGTCAGGAAGGAGCGTCCCTGAGACAGAGAGAGGGGCCGAAGCCACCACTGAAGGGAGCTCCTGGTCTGTGACGACAGAGCCACCTGCCTGTGCAAGGAAGAGATCCGCTTGTCCCAACAGCGGAGAATGTCCAGCTGCAGGGGACGCAGATGGAACTGAGCAAAGGGAACCGCTTCCATGGACGCCACCATCTGACCCAGCACCTGCATGAGGTGTCTGATGGAATGACGGCGGTGCCTCAGCAGAGAGCGCACCGCCAGACGAAGGGACTGCTGTTTGACTAAGGGCAACTTGACAAGTGCCGGCAGAGTCTCGAATTGCATCCCTAGGTACAAAAGCACCTGGGTCGGGGTCAGAGTGGACTTGGGCAGGTTGACAAGCCACCCGAACTGAACTAGCGTGGCGAGAGTGAGAGAGACACTCCGCTGGCAGTCTGCACTGGATGAGGCCTTGACTAGAAGGTCGTCCAGGTAAGGAATCACTGCCAACCCCTGGAGGTGCAGGACCGCAACCACTGCTGCCATGACCTTGGTGAATACTCGAGGGGCCGTGGCTAAGCCGAAGGGGAGAGCCACGAATTGGAAATGTTCCTCTCCGATCGCAAAGCGTAGCCAACGCTGGTGTGAAACCGCAATAGGCACATGCAGATAGGCATCTCTGATGTCGATGGATGCCAGAAAATCTCCTTGGGTCATTGAGGCAATGACCGATCTCAGAGATTCCATGCGAAAGTGCCGCACCTGAACATGCTTGTTGAGAAGCTTGAGATCCAGGATGGGCCGGAAGGAACCGTCCTTTTTGGGGACTAGAAAGAGGTTTGAGTAGAAACCGCTGAACCGTTCCCGGGCGGGAACCGGAACAATTACACCGTTGGCCTGCAGGGATGCCACGGCCTGAGAGAAGGCGGCGGCTTTGGAGCAGGGGGGGGTGGACAGAAAAAATCTGTTTGGCGGGCTGGAAGAAAATTCTATCCTGTAGCCGTGGGAGATGATATCCCGCACCCACTGATCGGAGACGTGTTGCAACCACACGTCGCCAAAGTGGGAGAGCCTGCCACCGACTAAGGACGTTGCTGGCGCGGCCAGATAGTCACGAGGAGGCTGCCTTAGTGGCAGCGGCTCCTCCGGTCTTTTGAGGACGCGGCTTTGCGCGCCAGTTGGATTTACGATCCTTGACTGCGGTAGTGGACGAGGCCGAGGGCTTAGAGGACGACCAGTTAGAGGAACGAAAGGAACGAAACCTCGATTGGTTCCTGCCCTGGACAGGTTTCTTGGCTTTAGCTTGTGGCAAGGAAGTACTCTTCCCGCCAGTAGCTTCCTTAATTATATCATCCAGATGTTCCCCAAACAGCCGGGACCCAGCAAAAGGGAGACTCGCAAGGTACTTCTTAGAGGAAGCGTCTGCTTTCCACTCTCGAAGCCACAAGATCCTGCGGATCGCGAGGGAGTTAGCGGAGGCCACCGCAGTGCGGTGAGAAGCCTCCAGGATGGCAGACATGGCATAGGATGCAAAAGCCGAAGCTTGAGAAGTTAAGGCATCCGTCTCAGGAACAGAGTCCCTGGAGAGGGAATGAATCTCCGCCAGAGAGGCAGAGACTGCCTTAAGAGCCCACACTGCCGCAAAAGACGGGGAGAACGAGGCTCCTGCCGCCTCATATACAGACTTGGCCAGAAGGTCAACCTGGCGGTCAGTGGGATCCTTAAGAGAAGTGCCATCAGCCACAGCTACGACTGTGCGGGCTGAGATTCTGGACACCGGAGGGTCTACCTTTGGGGACTGGGCCCAGTCCTTAACCACCTCCGGTGGAAAAGGAAAACGGTCATCTGAACTACGCTTCGGAAAACGTTTGTCAGGACAGGCCCTGGGCTTGTTAACAGTGGTCTGAAAGCTGGAGTGGTTAAAAAACATACTCCTAGGTTTCTTAGGAGAGGTAAACTGGTGTACCTCTATCAGAGAGGGTTGTTCCTCTGACTCTTGTGGGTTGAGGTTCAGTACGGAGTTAATGGACGCAATCAAGTCACTAACATCCGCATCACCCTCAGACAAGTCAATGGGGTACATAGAGGCAGCGTCTGAGCCCACAGTAAACGAATCCTCCTCGCCCTGCACCTCGGCTTGTGAATCAGAGCCGTGGGACGAGGAAGGAGAAGGTTCCCTGCGTCTCCGTTTAGGGGGACGGGGTCCTAGGACATGCTCTGAGGGCTCTGCAGAGCTCGGAGCCGCAGAGACACCCTGAGAAGGGGGCTGATGCATGGACAGCAGTGTCCGGGACAGCTGCCCCATGGAGTCGGCAAAAGACTGGGAAATAGCTTGTGAAAAGGAAGCTACCCAAGCCGGGGGTTCAGCCACCGGGGCCGGAGCAGCCAGAGGGACCCCTGAGGCGGCTCCAGGCTGAGACACAAACATGTTAGCACAGGCATCACAATGTGGGTATGTGCTTGGCTCTGGCAGAATGAGCTTACACGCAGTGCATATAGCGTACATGTTTGCAGCCTTGCTCCTAGTGACAGACATGCTGCTGATGGTGGAAGCTCTGCAGCCAGAATACACTCCTGTAGAAAGCCTGAGAGTGTAATAAAAGTCCACAACCAGAGGTTGTGGCTTACCAGCCCGTGCTCTCTGTGTGCCCTCCGGATTCCACCGCTCCCCTGTGAAGCGTCAGCCTTCTAACAGTATGCAGCTGCAGCATCCAGCGCCTTCCAGTGTAGGAACGCTGAGAAAATGGCGCTGGGAGAAGAGGGGGGGCGTGTATAAGCCCCAAGAGCGGGAAAAAACGGAGGGCAGAGAGATACAGGAAGAAATACAGGGGAGGGAACATCTCCCCAGAGAGGAGTGCCCTCCCCTCTGCTGGTCGGGCGGTGGGCGGCGCTGTATGCAAAACATGCAGAGAAGCCGAAAACGAAACTAGGCCCAAACAGAAGCCGGGGCCTAGATTTTAAAAAGCGGCCGACGAGCAGGCACCTTCGGCGCGGTTCTCAGGGGAAACCCCCAGAACCGTCCGGAATTAACAGTAACGCTAAAGCACATACTGTCCCCCAAATAAAAGAACCCGGGACCCCTGAAAAAACGTCTCAATACTTAGCTCTTGAGACGCAGGGCCATGTCCCTGAATGGGGGTAACGCTCCTTCCAGCAGGGACCAGACAGGGCTGCGGATGGAGACCGGCCTTCTGCGAGCAGAGAGGACCGTGGAGGCTCCCACTTCAAACAGAGCCTCGACAGAGGGTGTGAAGGAGCGCGGCATGTGAAGGCTCCAGCCTTATAAAGTCAACCTTAACAGCACCCGACAGAGTGGGGTGTGAAGGGACATGCCGGGAGTCCAGACTGGACCCGCTTTTCTTCCAAATCTTTAAAAATAAAAATAAAAAAATATCAGAGAATGCAAGTGTGTGATCCTCCTGAAACACAAAGCATTGAACTGGGTAGATTGTCATCCAGGGGGTGTATATAGCCCGGAGGGAGGAGCTACACGTTTGAGTGTAGTACTTTGTGTGTCCTCCGGAGGCAGAAGCTATACACCCATGGTTTGGGTCTCCCATAAGGAACGATAAAGAAATACAAAGGCTCCCTCATAGCTACCCAAATACTATAATGGCCCCCACATAGCCTTCCATATAGTATAATGGGTCTCACGTAACCCTTTATATATTAGAATGCACCCCATAGTCCTCCATGTATTATAATACACTCCCCATAGACCTCCATATATTATAATGCACCTCCCATAGTCCCCTATGTATTTTAATTCATCCCATAGTCCTTCTTGTATAATTCACCCCATAATCCTCAATATATTATAATTCACCCCACAGTCCTCCATGTATTATAATCACCCCATAGTCCTCTATATATTATGCTGCACCCCATAGTCCTTCATGTATTATTGTATAATGCACTCCCCATAGTCCTCCAGATATTATAATGTAGCCAACAAAGAGGATTTTAAACAGTGATTTCAGATACATAATATATCACTAGATAGTGTACATTATTAAATCAATCTAGTAATATCAAGGACTATATATGGGCAAAAATCGCATAACCACATTTAGAAAGAAAGAAAGAGAAAAAGCGATCAGGGAGCCCAATTATACAAAGAACAATCAATTTCATCAAAAATAGATTTTTATTGAGAATAAATATTGAATATTAATTATCTATCAAATACACAAGTGCTTGTTTGGACAACTCTATATGCATCAACAATATACATGTAATGGAACCGTATCATGAAAAATATATAAATATATATTCTAGAATGGATAAAATTATCATACATAAGTCAAAGATATATAATCCTTGAAGCTATAGAATATAAATTGAAACAAATATATATAGTAACAGAAATATCTGTAGATCAACAGGGATCACTTTTGCTGCACCAAGGTGTACTGAAACTCTAGTGCTTCAAGTAATATCAAACCCAGAATCGCTGGACATAGGAATGTAGCAGATATCGTTACAGACCACCAGGGGTCACTCTTGCTACACCACAGTCATATCTACCCTACTATTCACAATTACCCAATATTGGTTAAGTCAGTTAGGGATATGCCCATATAAACCCATAATGGTGAATTACCAATCAGAATTGTAAATACAGGATTGTTACTACATACATATATATACCTAAATGAACGGTTACCGTTGGAAGCGTGTGACACCCAACACGTGTTTCGGTTTCTTCGTCAGGGGGCATGCCTGATCGACCGGAAAGGAGGTTTAAATACAGCCCACCTCCAATCACCGCACATCACCATTAGTGACGCATGCGCTGTCATGGCAACTCACCGACGCGAGGTCGGCCGCCGCGTCACAGATCATCTGACCCAGGGCAACACGTGACCCGAGTACAGAGGAGCCGTGGAGACACAGCGAGCCGAACAAGCGCCGATAACCTATGACAGCCGCGCGTTCAGGTGTGGGGCAAAATTAGAATTTATATCATGAATGCAAATTTAGGATTTAAATAGAGAGATTTTTGACCACATAATAAGTGTACTATTCATTACAGAATCTAAATATATGTGAAAGATAGTGAATGAATAAATCAATCCATGATTATACTTCTATTCCCTGGAAATTGCAAACACAATATTTGTCAAGAGATACAAGTAAATCTATGTAGCCAGACAGCAATAAATAAAGTATAAATCATTATGCCTATGTTAACGTTCAAATACCCCTATACAGGATACATATCATAAATATTAGGTTAGAACGGACAGAACATGTGTAAATGATGTTATTATAAATATTAAAACTTGTATATATTACATAAGAGGGTACATCTCCCACAATACATAGTATTGGGGATAATCAAGTAGTCCCCCATCACACATATTGACAGACCCAGTTCTGCTTAGCATTCTCTAAGTATCCAAATGAACTTGCTGCTTGATCACATCTTACAATGATACCAATGTGTACAATGGTCCTATGTGTCTTGCTTTTGGGTATTATATCATTATCCAACGAACGAATTCCCTCTTCTTTATTTATTGCTGTCTGGCTACATAGATTTACTTGTATCTCTTGACAAATAATGTGTTTGCAAAAATCTCTCTATTTAAATCCTAAATTTGCATTCATGATATAAATTCTAATTTTGCCCCACACCTGAACGCGCGGCTGTCATAGGTTATCGGCGCTTGTTCAGCTCGCTGTGTCTCCACGGCTCCTCTGTACTTGAGTCACATGTTTCCCTGGGTCAGATGATCTGTGACGCGGCGGACGACCTCGCGTCGATGAGTTGCAATGATGGTGCGCGCGTCACTAATGGTAATGTGCGGTGATAGGAGGTGGGCTGTATTTAAACCTCTCCGGTCGATTGGGCACGCCCCCTGACGAAGAAACCGAAACACGTGTCGGGTGTCACACTTTTCTAACAGTAACCGTTTATTTGGGTATATGTATGTAGTAACAATCCTGTATTTACAATTCTGATTGGTAATTCACCATTATGGGTTTATATGGGCATATCCCTAACTGACTTAATAACCAATATTGGGTAATTGTGAATAGTAGGGTAGATATGACTGTGGTGTAGCAAGAGTGACCCCTGGTGGTCTGTAACGATATCTGCTACATTCCTATGTCCAGCGATTCTGGGTTTGATATTACTTGAAGCACTAGAGTTGCAGTACACCTTGGTGCAGCAAAAGTGATCCCTGTTGATCTACAGATATTTCTGTTACTATATATATTTGTTTCAATTTATATTCTATAGCTTCAAGGATTATATATCTTTGACTTATGTATGATAATTTTATCCATTCTAGAATATATATTTTTCATGATACGGTTCCGTTACATGTATATTGTTGATGCATATAGAGTTGTCAAACAAGCACTTGTGTATTTGATAGATAATTAATATTCAATATTTATTCTCAATAAAAATCTATTTTTGATGAAATTGATTGTTCTTTGTATAATTGGGCTCCCTGATCGCTTTTTCTCTTTCTTTCTATAATGCAGCGAAATAGCCCAGCATGTATTATAATGCAGCCCCCAGTCTTCCATGTTTTATAATGCACCCCCATAGTCCATGTATAAGGTAGCCCCCATAGTCCTCCATATATTATAATGCAGCCCCCATAGTCCGCCATATACTTTAATCCCACCCTATAACCCTCCATGTATTGCTGTATAATGTGTCGCGGGCAAGAGACAGATCACAACCGGCGGGCCGCACTCGGATCCGGGTGGTGGCTGTGGCTCGAGTGGCAGCCGGATCCGGGGCTCGCGCAGCCGTCTGTCACTCACGATTGAAAAGGGAATATTTACAGGGGAGTTGTCTGTGACGCCACCCGTGGGTTGCGGTGAAGGTTGGTGATACCGCCGCTGCCTTGTATGTGAGTGCCCGGGACTGATGGAGCGGGGCAGCAAGGTGGAATCCCCTCCACGGGTAGGGGAGGTGTAGTCCCGGGGCCCAGAGTATTGTGAGGGTTTTCAGGGAGCAGGAAACTCACAGTTCGGTTGTCGTGGTGCTGCATGAGCTGCTGATGATTTGGACAGTCAGTAACCACACACAGTCTGTATTGTAAACCAAATTGCCAATGGCCGGTCACCTTTGGTGGGTGTCTTCGGGTCCCACACCCAGATATACAACCAGGGGCCCTTCCTTCCAAACTCTCTGTCTGTCTCTTTCTTGCCTGGACTAGTCCGCTTGAGCGGCCTCCGGACCGGATCCCCTTTCTCGGCACCGGCGGGCTACAACCCTGTCCCGGTCGGCCTCAGGTTCCCTGCGACTGGATCTCCGTCGCCTGTGGCCCTCACTGCCACCTAGTCCGGTAGTCCAGGGCTCCAACCCCAACTACCACCTTCTCCAGGGAGCTGCAACTCCTTCCTGTCAGCTCTTCACTGATTACAGCACAAACTGAAACTTAACTCCTCTCTGCACTTCCTAAGCTCCTCTCGCCCCCTCCCATTTTCCTGGGGAGGGGGTGAGTAGGGTCTGATTGGCTGGTGTACTGTATATCTGTGTGGGGACTGTGTTGGTGTCAAGGTGGATTAACTCTTTTGTGACTACCTGGTTTTGCCAGGGCGTCACATAATGCACGCCCCATAGTCCTCCATATATTATTATACACCCCCATAATCCTTCATGTATTATAATTCCCACATAGTCCTCTATGCATTACTGTATAATACACTCCCCATAGTCCTTTATATATTATAATGCAGCCCCCATAGTCGTTCATATTGTATTACACAGCCACCTTACCTTTCAATGCACCCCACAGTCCATGAATAAGGTATCCACCATAGTCCTTCATATTGTATTATGAAGCCCACATAATGTTTAATGCACCCCCATAGACCTCTGGTAATCGTGCACTCACTGATTAAAGAAAAAAATAAACAAGTACTCACCTCTCCTCATTCCCCACTGCTCCGATCAGAGTCCTGCGCTCTGCATGTCTCAGCACAGCGGCGCGCAGTAGTGATATTACCGCGCTCTGCTGAACTGAGATGTTGATCATAGGCACAGGGAGAAAATGATGAAGGAGGGAAAGGACCGCTCCACTCCCTCTCTCATCATGGTTTTGTGCGATAATGGGCAATGACCCCCACAAGCGAGGGGGGCCCGATGCTGCCTCTAGCACCAGCTCCCCTGACTCATAGGCCCCATATAGGCCGCATGGTCTGCCTACATTGGCGGTACACCACTGGTGCAAAGTGAAGAAAAAAAGGAGCGCCATATTTCAGTTCAGATTTAGTTTGAGTGTTTTGCAGGTGCCATGTCACATTGGCAGAGCCCTATACGCCTTTTCACTGGGAGTCAAGTTAGAGCCCATCTTCCGCAGCATGAGTAAGACCCGCACCTTCTGCTGAACATACATCTCGTCCGGACTCTTCCCGGGGGCCCTCTCACGGATCATACCCCCTGTCCTGCACCCTCTTTAATGAAGGGGCTTCCAGGTGCAGTCAGTAGGATGGTATGGAGGGGACGCCTTTTCGGAGCGGCTCTTCCATCCAGCCAGCGCCTGGCTCCTCCTCCTCGGCCACTCGGTGCGCGGCTCCGGCCTGTACGCGGCAGTGTCTGGCGGCTTCTCTCCTCCACAGCCTGGGAGTCACCAGCAGCGACAATCTCCATACTTTTTATATTTGGGGTCTGTTAACCATTTATTGTGGAAGATTCTAAGGTATATTGAATTTTTGCTATATATTTGCATAGGTAGTATTCATTAATATTTAGCATTCAGGTTTTTTCAATTTATTTGGTTAAAATTGGTGTGAATTGTATTTGATCATTTATGAAATATTTAGGAGGACTTTGACTTATTATAGGCAGGTCATATATGGAAGCTGAGCTGCATGTTACTTTACGCTGAGGAAAAAAGCACAGTGAGCATGGGACTGCTATAATTTCCATCCACTGTGTTTGTAGTGCACAGTGCAGCATTTTGGATGCACCGAATATACGATGCCTCCAAAACGCAGCTATTCCTGATCATGGGCACGTACATTTACATGTAATCCCTGGTGTAAGCGCTCAGCGTAGAGATCAGGATAAACATGAGCTGCGCCTTTGAGAGGAAGAATGAACAAACCAATAGCAGTTGAAATTGGTTTTATTTATTTTATTCCTCTGCTCAGAAGGATTACAGCGATCTCAAATTTATATACCGTATTTTTCGTTTTATAAGACGCACCAGAATATAAGGCGCACCCCAAATTTGGAGAAAAAAAAAGGTGAAAAAAAAATTGGGGTCCATTATATAATCTGGTGGTGTCTTACCAGGGAGAGGGGGCAGCAGCGGAGCGGGAGTCACAGAAGGCAGGGGCGGTACTGGAGTACTGTGATGCTGACAATGGTACAGAGGGAGGCCCAGAAACTCACTGCGGTCTCTGCTCTGTGCGGGGCCGGTGATACCGCTCTGCTCTGTGCAGGGGGGCATTCTGAAGATGTCGGCAGTCCACGGTGAGGGCTTCAAATAATGGCAGCGAGAGTCGGCGCATGCGCAGATGACAGCTTGAGCTGAGAGCTCCATCTGCGCAGGCGCTGACTCTAGGTGCAATTATTTGAATCCCTGACCACGAACATCTACAGAATGACCGCCTGCTGCACAGAGCACCCGCGCGCCGAGCAGACCAGAGCAGCCGCGCGCCGAGCAGACCAGAGCATCCGCTCTCCGAGCCGAGCAGACCAGAGCAGCCGCGCACCGAGCCGAGCAGACCAGAGCAGCCACGCACCGTGCAGAACAGAGCAGCTGTGTACAGAGCAGAGCAGCCGCGCGCCGAGCAGACCAGAGCAGCCACGCGCCGAGCAGACCAGAGCAGCCGCGCGCCGAGCCTAGCAGACCAGAGCAGCCGCATGCCGAGCAGAACAGAGCAGCCACGCGCCGAGCCGAACAGAGTGGCGCCGCCTGATGCACACAACAGAGCCGTACTGACCAGGACCGGCAGCTACATTCGGATTTTAAGATGCACCCCTCATTTTCCTCCCAAATTTTTGAGAGGAAAAGTGCGTCTTATAATCCGAAAAATACAGTAGTTATTTTAGGTTTGGCTACTATCACATTACTGAATTGTGAAAATTATAGTTTTTTAGTTTTCTGCCAAGAGTCATGTGAAGGCTTGTTTTTTGCGAGAGGAGTTGGAATTTTTATTGCTACCATTTTGGGCTACATAATATTTTTTGATCGCTTTCTATGCCACTTTTTGTGAGGCAGAATCAAGAAGAAACAGCAATAAAGGAATTGGGTTTTTTTACGCTGTTCACAGTGCAGTTAAAGCGATAAGACAACTTTATTTTTCGAGTGAGTGCAATTACAGTGATACCACATTTATATAGTTTTTTTTTTGTTATGTTTTGTCGCTTTAACACCATAAAAATAAAAACTATTTGATAGAAAAAGAAAAACAGTTTTTGCATTGCTGTATTCTGAGAGCTATAGCTTTTTTTGGCGGCTGGAGCTGTATGTGACTTTTCAATCACGTTTTATACCACTTTTTTGTCAGCTGTATAATGAAAAGACAGTTTTGCTATGCTTTTTAATATTTTTTTTTTACGGGGTTCACTGAAGGAGTTAACTAGTGTGACAGTTTTATAGAGCAGGTTGTTAGGGATTCCGCAGTACCAAATATATTTGTGTAAAAAAAAAAATATATGATAATTAGTTACCAGTAACTGGATTTTCCAGACCATGACAGCACCATATGTGAGAGAGTGTATGCGCAACAGGAAACATTTCTGAATATCAAAGTAGTGGCCCTTTATCGGGCTCCTTTACCCACCGGACTGACGTTTGCGGTGATAACTACCGGCTCTTCAGCGTTCCCAGGAACCCTTTTCCCCAGATTCAGTTTGTCCCGTCACCAATCCAGTGATCTTAGGACTTTTTGTGATAGCTGGAACGTGTGTTCTAAGTCCAGCTCTGAATGGAGAAAACCTGTCCCTGAATGCTTCTTGTGTGGAACTGAGGCCACTAGATCGCGGGTATCATAGACGTTAGGGACCCTAATAAAGACATTGCTAGTCTTAGTAACATTTCTGACCACCTTTGAGCTGATAGCATTTTCTGTTTTATTTTTAATATTTTTTCCAGTGAGAGAAAGCAATACTGCCCCACTGAGTCCAAACTGATGCCCAAAAATAACTGAATCTGAGCAGGGTCTTTCCTTGACTTTGCCTCACTTATCAACCATCCTAGTTCTGAGAGGACTGAGGACTGACGGCTGCTGAACAATCCCTTTCTGACCTACCCACAACCAAAAATTTGTCAAGGTATGGGACTATTAAAATGTCTCTTTTTTTTTTTTTTTTTTTTTTAAATAGGATGCCATCTCCACCACAATTTTGGTGAATACTCTTGGAGCTATTGAAATGTTAAATGGGAAGCACTGGTATTGAAGTGAGTCAATTTCACCTCGATTCTCACTGCCAGCCTCATATTTTTGGAGGTCTTTGTGGATCAGGACATAGTAGTATGCGTCCGTCAGGTCTATTAATGCCATCTAACAAAAGTAGTCCCACTGCTGACTTGAGGGTCTCCATCATAAATCTTTCCACTTCCATGTAGTAATTCAGAGATCTTAGATTGAAGATGGTCATGAAGGACTCATCGGGTGTTTTTTATTAGAAATAGGTTGAAGTAAAACCCGGTTCCCATTTCTAACTCCGGCACCCTGATCAATACCTTTTTCCCTAATAATGAAAGGACTTCCTACTCTAGAACCCTCTGATTTTTGGGGCTACTCGGGAAGTTATTACTCATTGAGGCGGGAGGGAAGAAAAAGTTAGCCTTAGACCAAGGGATATGGTTTTTAACATCCAAACAGAGCAGAGGCAGGAACATCAGCCCACTGGGGATAAACTTGCTTCAGTCTTCCTCCCACCAGAGACCTGGTGTCATTGCCCCTTGGGAAATCCCTTATAGGAGGGTCTGTTGAACAAAAAACCCTTGTTTTGGACCTTATCTCTTCCCCAAGGGCACCCCCTAATATTGCTCTCCTTTTGGCCCTACCTTCCTCCCTGAGGTCTGAAAGGAATCTCTGAACCTGTATCCAGAGGGGGAACACACACGTTTCTTGTCTCCTGCCTTCTCTAGGATGTCGTCTTGGGCTGATCCAAACAGAGTCTCCTTGGCATGGTACTGCGCATACTTTCACTTTGGACTGAAAATCAGCATTCCAGTTCTTTAGCCATAACACACGCCTACTGGAGTTGGAAAGGGTACAAGCACAAGCGGCTAACCTTACCCCATCTACCGAGGCATCGGACCTTACCTCATCTAACGAGGCATCGGCCAAGAAGTTTGCTGTAAGCTCTCCCTGGGGTGTGATGGCGAATGCGGCTCTGCTTTCTGAATCGTGAAGTGTCCGCAGTGTCACTGCTCCAGATGCCGCACATAGAGACAGACCCTGGCCAGGACCCAAAACCTTCTCAGCAACCCCTGGAACTGGCAGGCCAATTGGGGCCCAGGGAACCTCCTAGTTCATGCGATGTCAGGCATGGGGGAAGGGAACCGCCTCATGTGACCAGTGCAGCCCCTGTGACACCTGGATCCCCAGGACCTCCTGGCCCGCCGAGAGCCAATCCTCAGGAGAAGTTTTCCCAAATAAACTCCGGTATCCTCTTCCAGGAACAGGAAACCACACTGGGGATTTGGAGAGGTGCCGCCCCTTTTATTTTTAGAAAGGTTTCCTGTTCCTGGGGTTGGATACACTCTCTCATGTTTGGTGCTGTCATGGGAAGGAAAAAATACAAAAAACTATATATTGGGAGAAAAAAAAATGTTGATTTGTTTTTATTTCTGTTTTTGTTTTATTATATATATTTTAACTTTTTTTTTTACTTTTTACTTTCACTGCTCTGATCGCAGATGCACTGTATTGCAATGACAGATCATTGCTGTACACTGCAGGTATCACCGCTGCACTGTGAGAAGCTTCAGGGATTATGCTGCAGGCATGATCACTGAGGTTTTCCATAGTCTGGTCACCCGGAGGTCGTTATGACGATCTCAGGTCACCATGGCGACAATCAGGCCCTCACAATTACATTGCGGGGGCACTCATCAGATGGGAGAGGGAAAACAATCCCTCCCCAAACCCCTAAATGCCACTATATCGTTTGCGGCATTTATGAGTTTAAACAGCCAAGGACGGTGCAGGCACTATCTCTAGCTGTGGGGGGCGGAGCTCGGCTGTTGGAAAACCAGAGTCCCTGGCAATTGCGCCAGGCACAGCTCGTTCACCCCCAGCAATCGCCATGACATACCTATATGTTCTTGGTCAAGAACAACTTCCCTCTCATGATGTATAGTTACATCAATGGTCGTGAAGGAGTTAAACTATTGATTATTCCAACCAATATCGGCAAATTTTACTCTAATGTGTATGGGAGCCTTTAGTATAAAATTAATTCCTCCACCATAGAGGAATGTGTGCTGCAGAGCAGACCATTATGATGATGCAATAAAAGATGCTACAGTAACCGTATAATATGACTATAAATATACTGTGAGGTAATAAGCAGCAAATTTTCCATTTATTAAATCTGCACAGAAAAGTCACTGTATTTTTTACATACCTCTAGTCTCAGGGACTGGAAGTGAGTGGACGTGACCAACCGGAAACAGTGGACGGGAGCAGAGATAGTGGGCATGACCGGCCGGACTTAATAAACAATTTTTAAGTCCACATAGTCATGGAGTTCTATACAATAGAAACAGTGGTATGGGTGATGCAGCCGGGGGGGTAGGGTTGGGGGGGGGCGCGAAGCCCCCCTTGCATAAAGTGGAATACTTGCGACTTAGTTGGTCGGTGTGATGCTCGTCTTGGTGGGCATAGCCTGGCATGCAACCCATGACAAGCTTTCATTAAGCAGGAGGTGGCTTGGCCCCAGAGTCCCACTTCTATTTTGAGAACTCCAAGACTACATGGACTTAAAAAATGTTAGCTAAGTCCGGCGGTCGGTCATGCCCACTATCTCCGCTCCAGCCTACTAATTCTGGCAGGTCACGCCCACTCACTTCTGGTGTCCGATACTCCAAGTCGACTGTATCTTTTACCTAGTATATGCCTTACGTTTATTTGAATTTTTTTTTTACATTTTATCACCTTCTTCATATAGTAATCTTAGCCAACATCTTGTAGTAATGTGCCCATGGTTGCAGTAATGTCACCATCCGTGTCCCCTGTAGTAAGGTGCTCATGCTTGTGGTATTGTGCCCAGTAGTATTCTGCCCATCCTTCTGGTATGTGCTCAGTAGTATAGTACCCTGTAGTATTGTGCCCATCCTTGTGCCCTGTAGTATTGTGCCCAGTAATATTGTGCCCATCCTTGTACCTTGTAGTATTGTGCCCATCCTTGTAGTATTGTGGCCATCCCTGTAGTATTGTGCCCATCCTTGTAGTATTGTGCTCTGTAGTATTGTGCCCATCCTTGTAATTGTACCCTGTAGTATTGTGCCCATCCTTGTAGTATTGTGGCCATCCCTGTAGTATTGTGCTCTGTAGTATTGTAGCCATCCTTGTAGTATTGTGCCCTGTAATATTCAGCTTATCTTTGTAGTATTGTGCTCTGTAGTATTGTGGCCATCCCTGTAGTATTGTGCCCTGTAATATTCAGCTTATCTTTGTAGTATTGTGCTCTGTAGTATTGTGGCCATCCCTGTAGTATTGTGCCCTGTAATATTCAGCTTATCTTTGTAGTATTGTGTTCTGTAGTATTGTGGCCATCCCTGTAGTATTGTGGCCATCCCTGTAGTATTCTGCTCATCCTTGTAGTATTCTGCTCTGTAGTATTGTGGCCATCCCTGTAGTATTCTGCCCATCCTTGTAGTATTGTGCTCTGTAGTATTGTGGCCATCCCTATAGTATTCTGCCCATTGTTTAATAATACGCAAAAAAAATAAAATCTCCTCACCTTTCCTCTGTTCCCTCTTATCAGGCTCCGAGCCCACGATCAGTATTTGCAGAGTTTTGGATGCAGCATGCTTCAGCTGCGTCCAAAACCCTGCTATGTACAGTACAAGCATAGTGGATAGGATTTCTAAAAACCCTATGCCTGCTGTGCGTGTACGGCCAGCAGTGAAAATGGACCTGCGGTGCGGCTTGCAGAGGCCGCAGCATGTAAATTTATGCTGCGGAGTCAGAAGTGTCCTCCCTAGGCAAAACACAGCGAGGAGACCGCAGCGCTCCAAACCCTCATCGCGGGCACAGGCAGCTGTGGTCTCCTAAGGAGGAGACTTGCAGCCCTGCAGGTCAGGACCCGCCACGTCCAGGACGCAGCGGGTCCTGATCTTGAGCACGTACCTTACCTGCTTGTTGCAGCCTGTGATGATCGCGGCCCACAGACCCAGTGACGATCGTGGCTCTATGCTGATGGTCAGCGCTGGCAGGACTTTACTGCATTTGAATCAATTTGTGGTGCCGCGCAGAGGAGCTGTGTCTGGACTATACCAATGGCTGCGGCCTGCCAATCAGATGCAAGGAAGTGACATTGCTGTATGACGTCACCTCCTTGCATGTAATTGCCAGGCAGCAGCAACTGGAATAGAGCTGACAGCTCCTCTGCGCAGCACCGCAAATGGATTCAAATGCAGTAAAGTCCTGCTGGTGCCGACCCCCAGCATAGAGCCGTGATTGTCACGGGATCTGCGGGCCAGCAGCCAAAGGGGCCTCATGTGGCCCGCGTGTTTGAGACCTCTGTTTTAAGGCATTTTTATTACTTTTTGAAAATTCAGAAGTTTACAGACATTTCATTAGTATTTGGTAAAATTGCCCTTAAATTGTATAACTTGGGTCAAAAGTTTTAGATCTCCTACCACAAGCTTCTCACAATAGTTGGTAGGAATGTGGGCCCATTCCTCCTGTGAGAACTGGTGTAACTGAGCCATGTTTGGTTACCTTGCTTACACCGGCCTTTTCAGCTTTGCTCATAAATTTTCAATAGGATTGAGATAATATAGAATATTTATTCACTTATATAGCGCAATTAATTCCATAGTGCTTTACATACATCAGCAATCAGGCCTTTGTGATGGCCGCTCCATAACATTGCCTTTGTTATCCTTAAGCCACTTTGTAACCAGTTTGGCAGTAGCTTCGGGTCATTGTCCATTTGGAAGATCCATTTCCGTCCAAGCTTTAAGTTCCTGGCTGATGTCTTCAGAAGTTGCATCTGTGTTGCCACATAATCTTTCCTCATGATGCCATCTATTTTGTGAAGTGCACCAGTCTCTCCTACAGCAAAACAACCCCCAATATGATGCTGCCACCCCCATGTTTCACAATTGGGATGGTGTTCTTAGGCTTCAAAGCTTTTCCCTTTTTCCTCCAAATGTAGCGATGGTTATTATGGCCAAACAGTTCAATTTTAGTTTCATCTGACCACAGGGCATGTCTCCAAAATGTACTGTTTTTGTTCCTTTGTGCATTTGCAAACATTAATCTGTCTTTCTTATGTTTTTTTTGAGTAATGGCTTTTTCCTGGCAGAGTGGCTTTTCAGCCCATGTTGATACAGTACCGTATTTTTCGGACTATAAGATGCACCGGACCATAAGACGCACCCTGGTTTTAGAGGAGGAAAATAGGAAAATAAAATTTTAAGCAAGAAATGTGGTCATGACACACTGTTATGGGGCGAGGATCTGCTGTTGACACTGTTACGGGGTTAATGTCCCCAAATTCTCTACTAAGGTACCCCAACCTGGTAATGATTAGAGTTGAGCGATGTCCGAGTCGAATGGTTCTCCAATTTCATGTTCGAGTGATTTTGGGGGGGTGTTCGAGTCGTTCGACGAACTCGAACGATTTGCTAAAAGTTCGGCAGTTCGAGTTAGGGGCACTTTGCACACTGCGACATCGCAGGTGCGATGTCGGTGGGGTCAAATTGAAAGTTACGCACATCCAGCATCGCATGCGACATCGCAGTGTGTAAAGCCTAGATGATACGATTAACGAGCGCAAAAGCGTCGTAATCGTATCATCGGTGCAGCGTCGGCGTAATTCATAATTACGCTGATGCGACGGTCCGATGTTGTTCCTCGCTCCTGCGGCAGCACACATCGCTGTGTGTGAAGCCGCAGGAGCGAGGAACATCTCCTACCGGCGTCACCGCGGCTTCCGTAGGATATGCGGAAGGAAGGAGGTGGGCAGGATGTTTACATCCTGCTCATCTCCGCCCCTCCGCTCCGATTGGCCGCCTGCCGTGTGACGTCGCAGTGACGCCGCACGACCCGCCCCCTTAACAAGGAGGCGGGTCGCCGGCCACAGGGACGTCGCACGGCAGGTGAGTGTGTGTGTGAAGCTGGCGTAGCGTTAATTTTCGCTACGCCAGCTATCACCACATATCGCTGCTGCGACGGGGGCGGGGACTATCGCACTCGGCATCGCAGCATCGGCCTGCGATGTCGCAGTGTGCAAAGTGCCCCTTACATTCGAGAACGGTTTGATCACCAAAAGCGTGGCTTTTCACACTAAGTACGTGCGCACGTTGCGTATCTGCATGCGTCCTGCGTCCCCAGCACAATCCATCTTTCCTACTCACCAATCACGGGCGCCTTGTTGCACGGCTGTCACAAATCCCTGGCGGCTTTTCCTCTTTTGAAAATGGCTGCTGCTTCATTATTCAATCAGGTATTCCGTGTCTTCCCCGCCCACCGGCGCCCATGATTGGTTGCAGTCAGACACGCCCCCACGATGAGTGACAGCTGTCTCACTACAACCAATCACATCCGCTGGTGGGCGGGTCTATATCGTGCAGTAAAATAAAGAATTAATTAAAAAAAAAAAAGGCAGTTCCCATCAATTTTGATACCAGCCAGGATAAAGCCACACGGCTGGAGGCTGGTATTGTCAGGATGGAGAGCGCCACGTTATGGGGAGCCCACCACCCTTACAATATCACCAAGCAGCCGCCTGGAATTGCCGCATCCATTAGATGTGACAGTTCCGGGACTCTACCCCGCTGATCCCGAATTGCCCTGGTGCAATCCTGCATACAGTCCTGGATGGAGTATGCTGAGCCTTGTAGTTCTGCAGCTGCTGTCTGCTGTCTGTCTGTATGGAGGAGAGCAAATAGCAGCTGCAGAACTACAAGGCTCAGCATCATCCATCCAGTACTGTATGCTGGAGGGAGAGGCAGGGGGAGCAGAACTACAAGGCTCAGCATGCTCCATTCACTAGTGTATTCAGGAGAGCAGACAGCAGCTGCAGAACGACAAGGCTCAGCATATTCCATCCAGGACTGTATGCAGGAGTTTCTTGCCCCCCCAAAAAGGACATTTTTGTGTACTCACCATAAAATGTCTTTCTTGGAGCCTTTCATTGGGGGACACAGACAGTGGGTTATATGGTGTCTCCAGGGGAGGCTTGACACTAGGTTTAAAAAAGAGTTAGCTCCTCCTCCCACAGCATATAACCCCAGCTAGGCGGGAACTAGCTCAGTTTGGTGTAAAAGCAGTAGGAAAAGGATAACCAAAACCACAAGGGCGGGAGCTGTGTCCCCCAATGAAAGGCTCCAAGAAAGACATTTTACGGTGAGTACACAAAAATGTCCTTTCCTTTCTCGCCTTTTCATTGGGGGACACAGACAGTGGGACGTCCAAAAGCAGTCCCTGGGTGGGAACTGAACTATTAACAGTGTATAGCATCAGACTAATAGCTGACTAACAACTGCAACTGCAGTGAACTCATATCAAAACACTGTCAAGAACTGAGCAGTGGCCACTTATAAATGGGCCACTGCCGCCTGAAGGACTTGTCTTCCAAGAGCAGCATCCGCGGAGGCATGCGTATGCACTCTGTAGAATTTTGTGAACGTGTGCACACTGGACCAGGTAGCGGCCTTGCAAAGTTGGGCCGCCGAAGCCTGATGGCGGATAGCCCAGGAGGCACCCACTGCTCGTGTAGAGTGGGCCCACACAGATTGAGAAGGAATGGCACCTCGTGCTTTGTATGCCTCACAGATGGCAGTCCTGATCCATCGAGAAATCGTGGATTTAGACGCCGGGTTGCCCTTTTTGTGTCCTACTGGGAGGACGAAGAGAATGTGTCGCCCGGGGACCAGGGGGTACTCAGATCCGGGCCACGGGGTCACTTCTGTGGGTATCACGGTGGCGTGACCCGGTCTGTGATCCCAGGCTCCACAGTAAAAGGGGATTTGGTAAGGGAGATTGTCCGTGACGCCACCCACGGTTGAGGTGATTGTGGACACCACCGCTGCTCTTTATGGGGATCCCGGGAGCGGTGACAGGGAGCAGCTTAGTTGTTATTTCTCCCCTCCGTGGGTAGGGGGTTGGTTGTCCCGGGGCCCGGTGATGGGGTAAGCAGGGAGCAGGGCGCAGTGCTGCGGTGTGGTGCCCGAGGGCACGGGCGTACTCACAAGTATTCCACACAGAGTCACTGGTAAAATAGGAATTGCCGGTGTCCGCAGCCTTCGGTACGGGGTGTTAGTGTCCCACACACGGTGCAGCAGCTCCTGTTGTTCTACCCCTGCAGCCAGGTGCCTTTCTCTCCACTCTCTTCCTCCTTCTCCTCAGCCGGGAACGGGGAATACACTCCCCTGCAGTGATCCGGGTCACCCAGGTACCGGGGGCCACTACCCTGCCCGGCTACCTCTGGCCCCTTCCTCACTCACAGCCTGTCCCGGCCCTCTCGGAGCACGCTTCACTTTTCAGCCTGGGAGCTACAACTCCATGCTTCTCTTCTCTCTGTCTCTCCAAACACTCTGCTCCAGCCCCTCCCCTCTGCTCTGCTTTTCTCTTACCCTGGGGGCTGTGGTTTGTCCTGCTGCATCGGTGTGGGATCAGATTACCAAGGAGGATTAACTCTTTCTGTGACAACCTGGCTTTGCCAGGGCGTCACACACCCCCTTGGTAAAACACGGCCCGTCCTCGGGCCGTCTAGGCACCAACATTTATAAAAACTGGAAAAAGGATAAATAAACACATTACAATCATACATCTTCCCACATCGGGAGGTACGTTTTCTAAAACTTTAACCTGTTCTGCCACCCCGCACCTGCGGAGCAGATGGCCTCCTCCTGAACCTGAGGGCGTTCAACAGGGGTGACAGTCCATAAAACAGTCAACTTTTTAACTTGTGGGTAGCCGTCCATGCTCCGCTACCACTGCTGCTGCCGCCACTCCCAGTACGGGGCACGGGTTCCGTGCTCTGCCTCCTGCTCAGAAGCCAGGCCCACCTGGATGCCCTCGGCGCCGGCTACAACCGGCCTCGCTAACTGCCGAGGGCTCCATCTCTCACTGGCCTGCTCCTCCTCTCTGCAGGTGCACTCCGGCTGCTCCACAGCCGTGACGGGGTACCTGGGCGCGGCTGGCGCCACATATGGGGCAGACTTCCAATCGGGTGCCACCTCCGTTGCGGCCGGGCGGACTGCCGGAGCCGACGTCATCACCGTGGCGGCTGAGCGGACTGCCGGAGCCGGGTAAGATGTCATCGGGGTCGCGGCTACTGCTTGTCCAGGAACGGAATTAGGCAAAGTCCTGGCGTCCCTGCCTTTACAGTCCCGGTCACATGAACTGCAGTTCCTTCCTACTGCTCCCCCTTGGTACTCGGGAGCAGTCCTTCTAGCAACTTTTAAAGTTTCTCTTTCGCTTCCGGTCCTCCGGAGCTTCACTTCCGCCCGCGTTCTGAGGGGGCGGAGCCTCTTTTTCGCGCCCACCGCTTGGGGAAGAAGGCGCTGGGCGGGAAATTTTCGCGCCCAAAATGGCGGCAAAGATGGCGACTTTCAAAATTTTTGCAGCGGATCACCGCTGACAGTCCAGAATAAGGCGCACTTCCTCCAGGAAACTGGATGGGTTCGATCCTGTTCGTGACGCCAAATGTGTCACCCGGGGACCAGGGGGTACTCAGATCCGGGCCACGGGGTCACTTCTGTGGGTATCACGGTGGCGTGACCCGGTCTGTGATCCCAGGCTCCACAGTAAAAGGGGATTTGGTAAGGGAGATTGTCCGTGACGCCACCCACGGTTGTGGTGATTGTGGACACCACCGCTGCTCTTTATGGGGATCCCGGGAGCGGTGACAGGGAGCAGCTTAGTTGTTATTTCTCCCCTCCGTGGGTAGGGGGTTGGTTGTCCCGGGGCCCGGTGATGGGGTAAGCAGGGAGCAGGGCGCAGTGCTGCGGTGCGGTGCCCGAGGGCACGGGCGTACTCACAAGTATTCCACGCAGAGTCACTGGTAAACTAGGAATTGCCGGTGTCTGCAGCCTTCGGTACGGGGTGTTAGTGTCCCACACACGGTGCAGCAGCTCCTGTTGTTCTTTCCCTGCAGCCAGGTGCCTTTCTCTCCACTCTCTTCCTCCTTCTCCTCAGCCGGGAATGGGGAATACACTCCCCTGCAGTGATCCGGGTCACCCAGGTACCGGGGGGCCACTACCCTGCCCGGCTACCTCTGGCCCCTTCCTCACTCACAGCCTGTCCCGGCCCTCTCGGAGCACACTTCACTTTTCAGCCTGGGAGCTACAACTCCAGGCTTCTCTTCTCTCTGTCTCTCCAAACACTCTGCTCCAGCCCCTCCCCTCTGCTCTGCTTTTCTCTTACCCTGGGGGCTGTGGTTTGTCCTGCTGCATCGGTGTGGGATCAGATTACCAAGGAGAATTAACTCTTTCTGTGACAACCTGGCTTTGCCAGGGCGTTACAAGGGCATCGGACTTGCGCAACGGCGCTGTTCTGGAAATGTAGGTCCGCAGAGCCCTGACAAGATCGAGAGTGTGAAGGGCTTTTTCAAAGGAGTGGACCGGGGCTGGGCAGAATGACGGCAACACAATGTCCTTGTTCAGGTGGAAAGAGGATACGACCTTCGGAAGGAAGGCGAGGGAAGGCCGAAGGACCACCTTATCATGATGGAATACCAGATAAGGTGAGCGACAGGAAAGAGCTGCCAGTTCGGACACTCGCCTGATAGAGGTAATAGCGACTAAAAAGGCCACTTTCCAAGATAGTCGCTGAAGAGAGATTTCTCTCAGAGGTTCGAAAGGAGGAAGCTGAAGAGCTCCCAGAACCAGATTCAGATCCCAGGGATCTAAGGGGTGGCGATAAGGAGGGACCAAATGCGCTACCCCTTGAAGAAAGGTACGGACCTGAGGGCGAGAAGCCAGCTGCTTCTGGAAAAAAAACGAAAAGGCAGAAACTTGTCCTTTAAGGGTACTGAGAGCAAGACCCGAGTCCAGACCGTCTTGCAGAAAAGCAAGAACAGTAGGGATTGAAAAGGTCAGGGGCGACCAATTATGACGGTCACACCAGGAAAGATAGGTCTTCCAGGTCCTGTGGTAAATGCTGGTGGAGGAAGGCTTCCGAGCATTAAGCATGGTATGAACTACCCTGGAAGAAAGACCCGATTTGGCTAGAATCAGGGACTCAAGCGCCACGCCGTCAAATGCAGCTGTGCTGTATTCTGGTGGAATATTGGACCTTGCGACAGAAGATCCAGGCGGTCGGGAAGACGCCAGGGACTGTCGCTGAGAAGTTGGAGGAGCTCTGGGTACCAGGCTCTCCTGGGCCAGTCCGGGGCCACGAGGATCACCGGGATTCCCTCCGCTTTGATTTTCTTGATTACTCTCGGAATGAGAGGAAACGGAGGGAAGATGTAGGGCAGGCGAAACTGTGACCATGGAAAGACTAGGGCGTTGGAGCCGAGCGCTAGCGGGTCTCTCGACCGAGATATGAAGGGACGTATTTTGGCATTCATTCGAGACGGCATGAGGTCCACATCCGGGAGTCCCCAGCGAAGAGTGATCTGATGGAACACTTCTTCGTGGAGGGACCATTCCCCTGCCGCTAGCCCTTGCCTGCTGAGAAAATCTGCGGCCCAGTTGTCTACCCCTGGGATATGGACGGCTGAAATAATGGGGATGTGCTTCTCTGCCCAAAGAAGAATCCTGGATACCTCCCCCATCGCTGCCTTGCTGCGAGTTCCTCCCTGACGGTTGATGTAATCCACGGCCGTGGCATTGTCTGACTGGACCTGAACAGGGAGGCCCAATAGTAGGGGTTGAAAATTCTGAAGGGCCAAAAATATGTCTCTGATCTCCAGAACATTGATGTGCAGGGAGCGCTCGGAAGGAGACCAGCGTCCGTGAACAGTGTGGTGGAGAAACACCGCCCCCCAGCCTATCAGGCTGGCATCCGTCGTGACTACTTGCCAGTGGACCGGGCGGAAGGACTTCCCTTGAGATAGGGATGAGGCTTGAGTCCACCAGACGAGGGAGCTGAGCGCAACCCGAGATAGGCGGACTGACCGGTCCAGGGAAGCTGGATTCTTGTCCCAGGAGGATAGAAGATGCAGTTGTAGAGGGCGCAGATGGAATTGGGCAAAGGACACGGCTTCTATGACCGCCACCATCTTGCCTAACACTCTCATTCCATTCCGAAGGGATGTGTGACGGCGAGAGCGGAGGGATTGAGCGGCCCGGATCAGGGAAGACTTATTGTCTTCTAGAAGAAAAACCCGGGACTGGGCCGTGTCTATCAGCATACCTAGAAAGGTGATGCGCTGATGAGGAATTAGGGATGACTTGTTGAAGTTGATAAGCCACCCTAGCCTTGACAGCGTGTCTAGGCAAATCTGCACGCTTTCTGAGCAAACGTGAGGAGAGCTCCCTTTGACAAGAAGTTCCAAATAGGGAACAACCAGGATGCCTCTGGGGTGTAAAATGGACATGACGGCCGCCATGACCTTTGTGAAGACCCGAGGCGCAGTGGCCAGCCCAAAGGGGAGGGCCCTGAATTGGAAGTGACGGTGTCCTACGGCAAAGCGAAGGAACCGTTGATGAGAGACACATATGGGGATGTGTAAATAAGCATCTTGAACGTCTATGGAAGCTAGGAATTCTCCAGGTTCCATGGCGGCTAGTACTGCTCTCAATGATTCCATTCGGAAAGTTTGAATCCGTACGAATTTGTTTAGCCGTTTGAGGTCCAAGATAGGGCGGACAGAGCCATCTTTTTTGGCAATGACAAAAAGGTTTGAATAGAAACCTTTGCCGCGCTGTTCCAGGGTTACTGGAATGATAACGTTTGCTTTCTGTAAAGAGACTATGGCCTGAAATAAGGCCTGGCTTTGTGTTTCAGACTTTGGAAGACGAGAACGCAGAAACCTGTTGTCCGGCAGGGAAAAGAAATCGATCTTGTAACCTGAGGTGACGATTTCTCGAATCCAAGCATCGTGAGTGTGGTCTAGCCAGATATCCCGGAAAAGCAGAAGCCGCCCTCCCACAGGAGTCGGATCTGCGGGATACCTGGCGTCATGCTGAGGGGGCCTGTACAGTGCGAGGTCCTTTGGGTTTAGGTTGCTTGGAGTAGGAACGCCAAGAAGAGCCCCTTGAGGGACCGGATCCTCGATCTGAGTGTTGTGACGGTCCGTGGGCCGATGGTTTTTGTGGGGCAGACCGAAAGGACTGCCTGCGCCAAGAAGACTTTTTGAAATTTCTGGCTACAGGTCGCTTTTGTGGTAGAATGGTACTTTTACCACCTGTCGCCTCAGATATGAGCTTGTCCAGGGATTCACCAAATAGACGAAGACCCTGGAAGGGAAGTGTGGACAGGAACTTCTTGGAGGCACTGTCCGCATTCCATATTTTTAGCCACAGAACCCTGCGGGCGAAGACAGCATTGGCTGCCGTTAGGGCTGACCAGCTAGCTGCATCTAGGGAGCCGTGAAGCAAATAATTAGAGGCGAGAGAGAACAAATCAAGAATCTCAAGAGCCTCCGGAGGAATATTGCAAGGGCGAAGCAACTTGCGGAGGTTCCTACTCCACACGCTCATAGCTTTTGCCACCCATGTCATGGCAAACAGGGGGCGCAGAGAGGAGCCCGAAGCCTGGAAAATAGATTTGACCGCAGCCTCAACTGCGCGGTCGGACGAGTCCTTGAGAGACGCGTTGTCTGAAACAGACATAACCGTGTGTTTAGCCAGTCTGGATACTGGCGGATCCACAACGGGGGGTACCAACCAGGGCTTAACCATTTCCGGAGGAAAGGGATAAGCGAATGAAGAGCAGGATTTTTTGTTAAACCTCCTATCAGGGTGATCCCACCGTTTAGATATGATTTGATGAAAAATCGGATCCTGGGCAAAGGACTTAGGAGGCTTCTTGGCTCGCTTGATTGCCGACTGAGAAGTCGGGTCCGAGGGCTGATCAGAAATCGACAGAGAGTGATTGACAGCCGCTATTAAAGTGTCTTCCATATGCCTAGACTCAGAAGGGACATCTGAATCAGAGTCAGAGTCTCAGGAATCGTGACTACTAAAGGTCACGGAGTCTGAGTCAGACTGACCATCGTGTGAGTCAGACGAGGCGGAGCGGTCGCAATGGCGCCTTTTGGAGACAGCCTTTTTACGTACTGGGGATGATACCCCAGACGAAGGCGGGCTTCTCTGGGGGAGCTGAGCCGGGGGGAGGCTGTGGGAGCCTGTGGAAGGCTGGGATATCTGAGCGGTCAGGTCATCTAACCTTTTAGACATCAGAAGAGCCCATGCAGGGATAGCCTCATCAGACGGGGGTGCTGCCTGAATGGCGGCCGGGGCCGAACCCACAGATTGCACGACCCCCTGGTCCGGCAACGTCTGTTGTGATATTGTAGTAGGGGCATCGCAGCCCCGGCATAGTGGATAGCTTCGACCATTTGGAAACAAGCTTCCACAGGTGGTACAAGCATAGTACCGGTCCATAGAGGATGCCTGGGAAGCTTTATCACCCTTGCGGTTTTTACGCATGTCAGCAACAAACGTACAATTATACTGTGAGCCTCTAGCAGTATTACACTACTGTGGGTGAGGAGCTAGTAGCAGTATTAAAAAGGGACTGCTATACAGAGCTGGTATATACCAATAGTAAAGCGGCATACACTGCCAAACAGTCAGTATATACCTGCAGGCACAGTCAGTATATACCACTAAAAGCTGATATACACCGCCAGCCAGCAGGCACACACCGCTAGAAGACAGCGATATACCGCTGAACAGAGCGGTATATAGTGCTGCAGAGTTGCAGAGCCAAGGAGGCGATCTCACCCGTGTCTGCTCCCCACGTGTAATGGCGTCCAGTGTTCTCTGGCAGCATGGAGGGGAGAGACGGCCCACTAGAGGGAGCGGCTTCTAGAGCAGTGGAGGGGGCGTTGCTAAGAATGCAGGCCGACGCCGGGAGCTAAATTAATGATGCTTCCCCGGGATCACGGCCTGCATCGCCCCACCGGCGCCTCCTCCGGCGGCAGTTGGATGCAGGGGACGGGTACACGTCGTCTCCCTACCTGCTCTTGCTCCGTCTGAAGACGCGTTGGTCCTGGGATGCGGAGATCTCGGGGACGCATCTTCGGCTCAAGGCTAGCAGATGCTCGGCTCTGCCTAACACTCTGGAGCTACCTCCGTGAGGTGCTTCCAGGGAGCCTGGAGGGGTACGCAGACCCGACCACTTGGGCGCGAGGAAAGACTGACGGCTTTTGCACGCCAGGTTTCCTCTGCCCGTACACGGGGGGAACGCGGGTGGCAAGGCACCCTAGTATTGCCCCTATCAAAAATAGAATGAATAAGAAAAGAAAAACAAAATAAAAAGTAAAAATAAGCTGGCCTGAGGCACCTCTGGTGGAGCTCAGTCCAGACATGTCAGCCTCCCTGCTGACACTATAAAAAAACTGAACTAGTTCCCGCTTAGCTGGGGATATATGCTGTGGGAGGAGGAGCTAACTCTTTTTTAAACCTAGTGTCAAGCCTCCCCTGGAGACACCATATAACCCACTGTCTGTGTCCCCCAATGAAAAGGCGAGAAAGGAAAAATGACGTGGGCTTCGCCATATTTTTGTATGCTAGCCAGGTACAGCAGGCAGGTACGGCTGCCCCCAACCCCCAGCTGCCTATTTGTACCCGGCTGAGAACCAAAAATATAGGGAAGACCTTTTTTTTTAATTATTTCACGAATTTCATGAAATAATTAAAAAAAAATATGAAGTGGGCTTCGCCCAATTTTTGTGTCCAGCCAGGTACAACTAGGCAGCTGGGGATAGGAATCCGTAGCACAGGTTGGCCCGAGCTTTCTAGGCCCCTCTGCTGCGAATTGCAGTCAGCAGCCGCCCCAGAAAATGGTGCTTTCATAGAAGCGCCATCATCTGGCGCTGTATCCAACTCTTCCAGCAGCCCTGAAGCCAGGTGGCATGCTGGGTAATAATGGGTTAATACTAGCTTTGTTTTACTAGCTAGTATTAAGCCATAGATTCTTAATGTCAGGCAAGTTTGACCCGGCCATTAAGAATCTCCAATAAAGGGTTAAAAAAAAAAAGACACCACACAGAGAAAAAATACTTTAATAGAAATAAATACACAGACACATTAGAGACTCCATGTTTATTACTCCCTGTCAGCCCTCCACGATCCTGCTCTTCTGTCTTCTTTCTCCTTCAACCCATGCAGCTCTGCTACATTAGACAGCACTGCATGGGAGGAAGACGCTGCTGCTCCTTGCAGTCTAATCACTCAGTGAGTGAGCAGAGGCTGCGGGCTGTAAGCGGTGACGTCACAGCTGCCACCGTTACTATAGCAACGACAATCTCCGATCACGTGATTCCCGGTGCCGCTATTTACCGGCTGTGGCAGCCAGTCCTTGCATGTAGGCCGACTCTGTAAAGAGCGCCCACATGCAGGAACGGGGAAGCCGACCATGTGCCAGAGCATTTTGCAGGTACACGGAGATGCTGGAACGAGCACCGCGTACCGGAGAGATGCACTGACAGGACCTAGCATGATGTCTAGCCATGTTACCAGTCTGTAGCCAATGAGATAATAGACACGTGACTGGTCACATGCTATTTTGACGTCATGGAAGATCCTATCATCAGTGCTGGTTACCGGGAGGACGCAGCGATTATCAGAAGGAAAAGCGGCGGGAGACAGAGTGCAGGACGCGTCACGGGGACCTGTAATTTTAATGACAATGTTTATTAACTGTATTTGTACATGTATAATGTGTTTTTATGTGTTTGCCTGCCATTGTTTTCAATGGGGTTCAAATTGGTTCGTCGAACGTTCGACGAACTTGTCCTCCGTTCGACGAACCGAACTCGAACTCTAGGGGGGTGGCTCATTTCTAGTAATGATCCTACTGCCTTGTATATACAGTATATGTCCCTAACCCTGGTATAGCCCACATCCTGCTATATACCGTCATCCTGGCATATGGCCGCATCCTGCTATATACTGGCATATGGCCGCATCCTGCTATATACCCCATCCTGGCATGTGGCCCCATCCTGCTATATACCTCCATCCTGCTACATACCTCCATCCTGCTATATACCGCCATCCTGCTTATATACCCCATCCTGCTCATATTGCCCCCATCCTGCTCATATACCCCAATCCTGCTCATATACTCCCATCTTGCTTATAAAGCCCCATCCTGCTTATAAACCCCCATCCTGCTCATATAACCCCCATCCTGCTCATAATATACCCCATCCTGCTCATAATATACCCCCATCCTGCTCATAATATACCCCCATCCTGCTCATAATATACCCCCATCCTGCTCATAATATACCCCCATCATGCTATATACCCTCATCCTGCTATATACCCCCATCCTGGTATACAGCCCGCATCCTGTGGCACATAAAAAGAAAAAATAAACGTTCAAACTCACCTTACCTAACTCCCTGCAGCATCGCTCCTCCTCCGTCTGTGTCAGTAGCAGCGCCGCTGGAGTGTGGAGCCGGCCACGATCCCTGCAGCACCGCGATGTCCTCCTGTCTGTGCCGGCGGTGGCTGCGTGTGGACACGTGCGCACAGCGATGACATCATTGCTGTGCGCACCGCTAGCCTCCACACAGCTGCCGCCGGCACAGACAGGAAGACATCGCGGTGCTGCAGGGATCGTGGCCGGTGAGTATACTGATTCACTACACCCCGCGCTGATGATGATGCGCGGGGAGCAGTGAATACAGCCGCATATGATCACTCTAGGCTGTAGTTGCCAGGGCCTATCATGCGGGCAGACTGTTTAATATGCGCCCATTTCCCGCCCATCACCCCGCCCACCAGTCAGCGCCGGCTTCAGCGCTGAGAGATGATGGGCGAGATGATGGGTGTGCATATTAAATAAGCGGGCCCACGTGGTCACGGCAGGCTGCTACAGCCTGCTCGTGCCCCCGATGACCCGTTCCACAGCAGCACCCTCATTCCCCGCAGCCCTACATTTAGACTATAAGACGCACCCCCCACTTTCCACCAACATTTGGGGGGAAAAAAGTGTGTTTTATAGTCCGAAAAATACGGTACTCGTTTCACTGTGGATAATTACACAATCTTACCAGCATGTTCACAAGGTCTTTTGCTTTTCTTCTTGGGTTGATATGCACATGTCTGTCCAAAGCATGTTCATCTTTGGTACACAGAACCTGTTCCCTTCCTCAGCGGAATGATGGCTGGACATTCCCATCTTGTTTGTACTTGCGTATAATTGTATGTGCAGATGAACGAGGCACCTTCAGGTATGTGGAAATTGCACCCAAGGATGAACCAGACTTCTGCAAGTCCATAATTCTCTTCCTGAGATCCTGGTTGATTTCTTTTGACTTTCCCATCATGCTACACAAAGAAGCAGTGTGTTTCAGGTGTATATGAATATACATCCACAGATGTGTCTCTAATTAACTCAGATGTTGCCAATAAACCAGAAATAATAAATCAGACGCTTCCAAAGACATGACATCATCATATGGGTTGTCCCATATTGTTTAAAGTAAGGAAGGACCCCGGCACACAGTACAAGAGAAATTGGACAATCCAGGTATGGTATGCTTGGATGATTTTTATTTTCACAATTAAACGGTACTGCCCGACATGTCGGCTCGCACAAGAGCCTTCATCAGGGACAGATAAGTACTGGGACATGCATGATACAAAAAAGAAAAAACAAGAAATGATTTACAATTACATCATGACAAGGCATCAAGTGTCAAAAAATGAGAAAACAACATATTACCTATTGGGGAGATGTGAAAGGAAGGGGAAGGTGTCGCAATGTGAATGTTAAGAAGTGGTGAGGATATATACAGCCGTATAAGATGTGAGTAGAATAAGAGAATTGTAAATTAAGAAAGGAAGGGGAGAGGAAAGATGGGGAAAGAAAAGGAAGAGAGGAAAAAAAGGGGGGAAAGGAGGGGGAAGAAACGGAAGAAGAGAAAGAAGGAAGGGAGAACAGGAAGGCTCAAGGGAAAAAATGAGCAAGAGGGGAAAGGGGAGGGATCTGAGAGACATACCCGTATTTATGAAGTTCAGGGAAAAGTTCCTAGTAGCACCTTGGAGGCCAGAAAGTTAAAGTGAAGTCTGAGAAAGGAAAGAGATATATAATATACAGAGGACTATAGCTGGTAAGGGCGGAAAAATGTCAATAAGGATAGAGCATGGTATAACTTACATGTGAGTAGTCAAGGAGAACACTTTGGAATGGAAGAATATATGTTACTGTGAAAAAAGGGGAGAGGGAGGAGGAGAAGTGATAGTTCATGAGGAATAGGTAATTGGAATAAAGAGCTGATATAATAGCAAAGAGAACAGGGCATAAATATTGGATACATACCAGTAGAATACTGTCATATAGTGTAGATAGGGCTCACATAGGTAGATGAAGAGATGGATAGATGCTGCTTTATGAATAACAAAGGTGATAATCTGTGATGATGTGGTGGAGAAATTGAAACATAGATAGGTCTGTTATAAGGGATAAATACCAATAAGTGGCGACCTGAGTATATGTAGTATGATAACCAATCATACGTGGTATGTTAGGTAAACCACACAATGCGTGAGGACTTGTTGTACTGGAATAGAGAAATAGCCTAAGTAAGAGGATGTGTGACTAATGTTGGGAAAAGGGAAAAAGAAGAACATACCTAATGGTGAGAGCACCAGAGAAATGCCTGCAATAACATAAGGACATTGTGTTATAAAAACGGCAAGACCAGAAGCAGAGCTTGTAGTGTAGCAGCAGGAAGACATCTTACCTATCGCAGCATAGTGGAGGTGAATATGTGGAGGGAGCCCAGGGACAGGGTAGAGAGAGGGACTATATATACTGGCCGGATGTAAACCATTGGTGGCAGCGGAGGATACACTATGCTGCGATAGGTAAGATGTCTTCCTGCTGCTACACTACGAGCTCTGCTTCTGGTCTTGCCGTTTTTATAAAGGTGCAGGAGAAAGGTGGAAACCACCAACCTGTTAAGGGAGAAGCTGCAGCCGGCTGCAGGCACTGTTCATCACCTCGTTTGGTTTACCAGAGACTCCAGTGTACTGTGTCATAGTGAGTACACCAGTGCCTTCGGGCCGCGCACCGCGCCGTACCACACCAGCACCCAGCACGCGCCCATCTCCATCGCCTCAGCACCTTCCCTCGGGCCCCCGGGACCATCACTCCCCTACTCACAGAGGGGTCAACACCAAGCTGCGCAACACCGTCCCCGGGAGGCCTAGTCAATGGCAGTGGTGGTGTCCATCCCTTCACCACAACCCGTGAGCGGCGTCACAAACTTAAATCCCCTACCAACCACCGCGGCCCCAGCCGTGGAACTCCCCACCGAAGTCCCCACGTGTAGCGCCAACCCCCTTGCAGAGCGACGTGACCCCCTGGTCCGTGAGGAGCTCGAGCCACCCACCGTACGAGCACGGATCCGAGCGGCTCGGCGGCCGGCCGAGCTCGCGGGGCGGTACAATTACAGGCAATGAAAACATTACATGTGCCTGAAAATGGAATAAATTAAAAACATAAGCTCAAGGCGCAAAAAATAAACTATCACTGGGTCCCAGATCCTGAAAAATAAGAACGCTACGGGTCTCAGAAAATTGCAACAAAAGCGCAATTCTTTTTTTGAACAAACTTCTGAATTTTTTTAACCATTTAGATAAAAACTAATATTATACATGTTTGGTATCTACAAATGTGTACTGACCTAGGGAATAATACTGCTAGATCAGATTTCCTATATAGTTAACAAGTGGAAGGAGAAAAAAAAAACACCACACACCATTGTGGAATTTCCCTTTTCTTCGGCGCTCTATTGGGAGACCCAGACGATTGGGTGTATAGCACTGCCTCCGGAGGCCACACAAAGCAATTACACTAAAAAGTGTAAGGCCCCTCCCCTTCTGGCTATACACCCCCAGTGGGATCACTGGCTCACCAGTTTTCTGCTTTGTGCGAAGGAGGTCAGACATCCACGCATAGCTCCACTGTTTGTAGTCAGCAGTAGCTGCTGGCTCTATCGGATGGAAGAAAAGAGGGCCCATATAGGGCCCCCAGCATGCTCCCTTCTCACCCGTGATGGTGCTTGTAAGGTTGAGGTACCTATTGCTGGTACGGAGGCTGGAGCCCACATGCTGTTTTCCTTCCACATCCCCCTGAGGGGCTCTGTGGAAGTGGGATCCTGCCGGCCCCCAAGCCCTGGGGCCGGGCTCCATCCACAGACCCATAGAACCTGCTGGATTGGGAGCGGGAGTGCCGTTCAGGGACATGGCCCTGCAACTTCAGGTACTCTGTGTCCCCGGCAGGCACGGACACTCTCAGGGCTTGCTGAGCGTTATAGTGCGCCGGGGACAGTGGCGCTGTACGCTGGGGGTTAGGTCACTGCAGCTTTGCTGAGTGACGATTGTATGTTGGGAACTACTGCGCCGACCGCTCCTGGAGCGGCGGCGCAGCTGCGACTTGTAGTGCGCCGGGGGCTTGGCGCCGACCGCGCTTGTACGGCGGCGGCGTTTTTAACTTTAGCCCCCGGCTTCTGCGGCCTAGCGCCGCTTCGTTCCCGCCCCCACCCTGTCAATCAGGGTAGGGGAGAGACGCTGCTCAATGGCTGCGCCGAGGGCTGGAGCCTTATTTACATGCTCCAGCCCTCTCACTAGGCACAAGGGGAAGCAGACTTCCCGCTCTTCGTCGGTGTACGCCCAGGGCCCGCCCCCCCTCTCCACAAGGACGCCGGCAGCCATTACACATGCGATCTGGCTGGAAGGAGGCAGCAGGCTCTGGGAGACCCAGACTAGAGGGATTTCTGGCGACCACACACCGCTCCTAAGCGGGTGGTAAGCTGCACAGTAGTGCAGGCCCCACTAGTGCCTCAGTGATATATTAGTGTACTTCTTTATTGGTACCATATATATATATATATATATATATATTTATATAGTGCACTGTAAGGTCGCTTCTGTCTGGACACTCTGTACTGCTCTGAGGACGCAGCAACATGTCATCCGCAAAACGCAAGGCTGCCAAGGCACGGGCTGTGTACACTGTTTGTACTGCATGTGGGGCTAATCTATCAGCAGGCTCCAATGATTCACATTGTGTGCAATGTTCAGTCCCAGTGGCACTTCGCCAGCCAGAGCCTATTGTGGTGGTAGCCCAGGCAGAGACGCCTGTGAACCCTGCCCCGGTGACGGGGACAGACTTTGCAGTGTTTGCTGATAAAATGTCTGAGGCTATGACAAGGATCCTGGAGACCTTGCAGGCCAGGCCAGTTCCTCAGACTATGGACACCGCTGTGGCTATGCTCACTGGTCCCCCTCAGTTGGAACTAATCCGTACTTCAAGGGGGTCTCAAGCATCACAGGCTGAAGTCTCTGACTCAGATGACAGTCCCAGGCAGCCTAAGCGTGCTCGCTGGGAAAGACCCTCGACGTCATCACACTGCTCAGGGTCTCAGCGAGAAGAGTCTCTCTGTGATGAGACTGAGGACGGTGATCAGGAGTCTAATCCTGAGGCCCCTCTCAATCTGGATGCCCCTGATGGTGACGCCATGGTTAATGACCTTATATCGGCGATTAATAGACTGTTGGATATTTCCCCCCCAGCCCCTTCTGCAGAGGAGGCAGCTGCACAGCAGGAGAAGTTCCATTTCCTGTATCCCAAGCGTAAATTAAGTGCTTTTTTGGACCACTCTGACTTCAGAGAATCAATCCAAAAGCACGACGCTCATCCAGACAAGCGTTTCTCTAAACGTTCTAAGGATACCCGTTATCCTTTTCCCCCTGAAGTGGCCAAACGCTGGACCCAGTGCCCAAAGGTGGATCCCCCAATTTCCAAGCTGGCGGCTAGATCCATAGTCGCAGTAGAAGATGGCGCTTCACTTAAAGATGCCAATGACAGACAGATGGACCTTTGGTTGAAATCTGTCTATGAAGCTATCGGCGCGTCGTTTGCTCCAGCATTCGCGGCCGTGTGGGCACTACAGGCTATTTCAGCGGGTTTAGCACAGGTGGATGCTATCATGCATCCAGCAGTACCACAGGTGGCGTCCCTAACTTCGCAAATGTCTGCGTTTGCGACCTATGCTATCAATGCTGTCCTAGAGTCTACGAGCCGTACCTCTATGGCGGCCGCCAATTCTGTGGTTTTGCGCAGAGCCTTATGGTTAAAGGACTGGAAAGCAGATGCTGGTTCCAAAAAATGCTTAACCAGCTTGCCATTATCTAGAGACAGACTGTTTGGTGAGCCATTGGCTGAAATCATAAAACAGTCCAAGGGTAAGGACTCTTCCTTGCCACAGCCCAGAGCAAGTAAACCTCAACAGAAAAAGTGGCAGTCGAGGTTTCGGTCCTTTCGAGGCTCGGGCAAGCCCCAATTCTCCTCGTCCAAAGGGACTCAGAAAGGACAAGGGAGCTCAGATTCCTGGCGGGCTCACTCACGCCCCAGGAAAGCAAATGGAGGAACCGCTTCCAAGGCGGCTACCTCATGACTTTCGGCCTCCTCCCTCCGCATCCTCGGTCGGTGGCAGGCTCTCCCGCTTTTGCGACATTTGGCTGTCACAGGTCAAGGACCGGTGGGTAACAGACATTTTGTCTCGCGGGTACAGAATCGAGTTCAGTTCTCGGCCTCCACTTCGGTTCTTCAGAACCTCCCCACACCCCAACCGAGCAGATGCCCTGCTGCAGGCGGTGGACTCTCTAAGAGCAGAAGGAGTCGTGATCCCTGTCCCCCCTCTGGAACGGGGCCGAGGATTTTACTCCAACCTCTTTGTGGTTCCAAAAAAGGACGGCTCCTTCCGTCCCGTTCTGGACCTAAAACTGCTCAACAAGCATGTGAACGCCAGGCGGTTCTGGATGGAATCCCTCCGCTCAGTCATTGCCTCAATGTCCCAAGGAGATTTCCTAGCGTCAATAGACATCAAGGATGCTTATCTTCACGTGCCGATTGCTACGGAGCACCAACGCTTTCTGCGCTTCGTGATAGGAGACGAACATCTTCAGTTCGTGGCTCTGCCATTTGGTCTGGCGACAGCCCCCCGGGTGTTCACCAAGATCATGGCAGCAGTGGTAGCAGTCTTGCACTCTCACGGACACTCTGTGATCCCTTACTTGGACGATCTATTGGTCAAGGCACCCTCTCAGGAGGCATGCCAACTCAGCCTGAATTTTGCACTGGAGACTCTCCAGGCGTTCGGGTGGATCATCAACTTCCCAAAGTCAAATCTGTCACCGACCCAATCACTAACGTATCTTGGCATGGAGTTTCATACTCTCTCAGCGATAGTGAAGCTTCCGCTGAGCAAGCAGAGGTCACAACAGACGGGGGTGCAGGCTCTCCTTCAGAGTCAGTCGCACTCCTTAAGACGCCTCATGCACTTCCTCGGGAAGATGGTGGCGGCAATGGAGGCGGTTCCGTTTGCGCAGTTTCATCTGCGTCCACTTCAATGGGACATTCTCCGCCAATGGGACGGGAAGTCAAAATCCCTGGACAGGACAGTCTTCCTTTCCCAGACGGCCAAGGACTCTCTGCAGTGGTGGCTTCTTCCCACCTCCTTATCACAGGGAAGATCCTTCCTACCACCGTCCTGGGCGGTGGTCACGACAGACGCGAGTCTGTCAGGGTGGGGAGCAGTGTTTCTTCACCACAGGGCTCAGGGTACGTGGACTCAGCAGGAGTCCAGCATTCAGATCAATGTTCTGGAAATCAGAGCGGTGTTTCTTGCCCTGCTAGCCTTCCAGCAGTGGCTGGAAGGGAAGCAGATCCGAATTCAATCGGACAACTCCACAGCGGTGGCATACATCAATCACCAGGGCGGGACTCGCAGTCGGCAAGCCTTCCAGGAAGTCCGGCGCATTATGATGTGGGTGGAAGCCATGGCCTCCACCATATCCGCAGTTCACATCCCCGGCGTAGAAAACTGGGAAGCAGACTTCCTCAGTCGCCAGGGCATGGACGCAGGGGAATGGTCCCTTCACCCGGACGTGTTTCAGGAAATCTGTCGCCGATGGGGAAGGCCGGACGTCGATCTAATGGCGTCTCGGCACAACAACAAGGTCCCAACCTTCATGGCACGGTCTCGCGATCAAAGAGCTCTAGCAGCAGACGCCCTAGTGCAAGATTGGTCGCAGTTCCGGCTCCCTTATGTGTTTCCACCTCTGGCACTCTTGCCCAGAGTGCTACGCAAGATCAGATCCGACTGCAGCCGCGTCATACTCGTCGCTCCAGACTGGCCGAGGAGGGCGTGGTATCCGGATCTGTGGCATCTCACGGTCGGCCAACCGTGGGCGCTGCCAGACCGACCAGACTTACTGTCCCAAGGGCCGTTTTTCCATCGGAATTCTGCGGCCCTCAACCTGACTGCGTGGCCATTGAGTCCTGGATCCTAGAGTCTTCAGGCTTATCCCAAGGGGTCGTTGCCACCATGAGACAGGCTAGGAAGCCCACGCCTGCTAAGATCTACCACAGAACGTGGAGGATATTCTTATCCTGGTGCTCTGCTCAGGGAGTGTCTCCCTGGCCATTTGCATTACCTATCCTTCTTTCTTTCCTCCAATCTGGGTTAGAAAAAGGTTTGTCGCTCGGCTCCCTTAAAGGGCAAGTCTCGGCGCTATCTGTCTTTTTTCAGAAGCGTCTAGCTCGACTTTCCAAGGTGCGCACGTTCCTGCAGGGGGTTTGTCATATCGTACCCCCGTACAAGCGACCGTTAGATCCATGGGATCTGAACAGGGTACTAGTTGCCCTCCAGAAGCCGCCCTTCGAGCCTCTGAGGGAGGTTTCACTTTCTAGGCTATCACAGAAAGTGGCTTTTCTGGTAGCGATCACATCTCTTCGGAGAGTGTCTGAGCTGGCAGCGCTGTCATCCAAGGCTCCCTTCCTGGTCTTCCACCAGGACAAGGTAGTGCTGCGCCCCATTCAGGAGTTTCTCCCGAAGGTGGTATCCTCTTTTCATCTTAATCAGGATATCTCTTTGCCTTCGTTTTGTCCTCATGCAGTTCATCGGTATGAGAAGGATTTACATTTGTTAGATCTGGTGAGAGCACTCAGAATCTACATTTCCCGCACAGCGCCCCTGCGCCGTTCGGATGCACTCTTTGTCCTTGTCGCTGGTAAGCGCAAGGGGTCGCAGGCTTCTAAGGCCACCCTGGCTCGATGGATCAAAGAACCAATTCTTGAAGCCTACCGTTCTGCGGGGCTTCAGGTTCCGTCAGGGCTAAAGGCCCATTCTACCAGAGCCGTGGGTGCGTCCTGGGCATTGCGACACCAGGCTACGGCTCAACAGGTGTGCCAGGCAGCTACCTGGTCGAGTCTGCACACTTTCACCAAACATTATCAGGTGCATACCTATGCTTCGGCGGACGCCAGCCTAGGTAGAAAAGTCCTGCAGGCGGCAGTTGCCTCCCCGTAGGGGAGGGCTGTCTTGCAGCTCTAACATGAGGTATTTCTTTACCCACCCAGGGACAGCTTTTGGACGTCCCAATCGTCTGGGTCTCCCAATAGAGCGCCGAAGAAGAAGGGAATTTTGTTACTTACCGTAAATTCCTTTTCTTCTAGCTCTTATTGGGAGACCCAGCACCCGCCCTGTTGTCCTTCGGGATTTTTGGTTTGTTTGCGGGTACACATGTTGTTCATGTTGAACGGTTTTCAGTTCTCCGATGTTTCTCGGAGTGAATTTGTTTAAACCAGTTATTGGCTTTCCTCCTTCTTGCTTTTGCACTAAAACTGGTGAGCCAGTGATCCCACTGGGGGTGTATAGCCAGAAGGGGAGGGGCCTTAAACTTTTTAGTGTAATTGCTTTGTGTGGCCTCCGGAGGCAGTGCTATACACCCAATCGTCTGGGTCTCCCAATAAGAGCTAGAAGAAAAGGAATTTACGGTAAGTAACAAAATTCCCTTCTTTTCACAATTTCTCCACATTTGGGATTTTTTTTCCTGTTTTCCAGTACACTACATGGTAAAATAAATGAGGTCATTCAAAAGTACAAACTGTTCCGCAAAAAAATAAGCCCTTCTATGCCAATACTGATGGGGAAAAAAAATAAAGTTATGGCTCTCAGAAGGTGAGAAAAAAACAAAAATGAAAAATCGCCCGGGGGTGAAGGGATTAAAATCCCCACTTCTCATAAAGCAATCAACATTCCTCATTCTCCCCCATATAGTAATTGTCACCCATCCTGGGCCCTTCCAATAATGCCCCCTCCTCTCCTGGGCACCCTCATAATAATGTCCTCCCACTCCGTCCTGGGCTCCTTCCTCTCCTGGGCACCCTCTTATAATAATACCCCCCCAACCCCATACTGGGCCCCTTTCTATAATAATGCCCCATCCTCTCCTGGGCACCCACTGATAATAATGTCCCCCCACTCCGTCCTGGGCCCCTTCCTCTCCTGGACACCCTCTTATAATAATGTCCCCCACCCTATAATAGTGCCCCCTACTCTCATGGATACTCTTATAATAATGCCTCCCCGAATCCCGTCCTGGGCACCCTCTTATAATATTGCCCCCCCACACTCCATCTTGGGCCCCTTCATATAATAATGCCCTCTCCTGGGCACCCTCTTAAAATACCCTCCCCCCCTCCTGTCCTGGGCCCCCACTTATAATAATGCCCTTCCACCCCATACTTGCCCCCTTCCGATAATAAAGCCACTCTTCTGTCCTGGGCCACTTCCAGTAATTATGTTGCTGGTTCTGCTGCTCTCCTCCAACACATTTCATTTGGGAGAACAGAGTTTGATGAAGAACAATTTTTATAAGTGCCATCTTGCTCACCTTTCTGTGTGCAGCCTCATAGCTCATAAAATGGCCATCAGAACTAAACCTCCCTCCAGTCCCTTATATATAAATTGTAAGGCCGTGTCTTTAGCGGTGTCCGCCTATCCCAATTTTGCTTTGGATTTTCTGTGCTCTCTTTAACCCCTTCACCACCCGCCGGTTTTCCATTTTTTTTCTCCTCCTCTACTTCCAAGAGCCATAACTTTTTGTATTTTTTTGTCAATATAGCTATATGAGGGCTTGGTTTTTTTTGCGGGACGAATTGCACTTTTGAGTAACACCATTCTGCCCATGTTGTATTGGAAGACTGAAAAAAAATCCAAGTGCGGTGAAATTGCAAAAAAAAAAAAAGTGCAATTGCACAATTGCTTTTCGGTGTTTTTTTTTTAACTTACAGTGTTCACTTTATGTTATAATTGACCTGACAGTATGATTCCCTAGGTGAGCACGAGTTCGTAGATAACAAACATGTATAGTTCTACTTTTATCTGAGTGGTGGGGGGGGAGGGTTGCGCCATTTTTCATGACTTGTAGCATTCTCATTTTTCGGGATCTGGTCCTCAACAACCACTTATTTCTTGTGTCTTGAACTAACGTTATTAATTATTCTATTTTTGGGTAGATGCGAAGTTTTGATCGCCTGTAATTGCATTTTAATGAAATGTTGTAGAGACCAAAAAACATACTTTTGGTGTTTGGAATTTTTTTTCTCCCTGTGCTCTTTACCGATCAGATTAATTGATTTTATATTTTGATAGATTGGGCATTTCTGAACGCAGCAATAGCAAATATGTGTATATTTTTTGTGTAAAGCAGATTTTATTCAAATAAAGAACAGGTTTACAAGTTATAGGATAGGCAACATATGATATAGAGTAGAATAACTCAAATCTTGGAGGTAATAAGTAATACAACACTTTTCTACTTGCATAATAATTCCTTTGATTACACACTTCAGGTCAGACCATCATCACCCATGTAATAGCTTTGTTTTGGAGATGATGCCCACTGGGTGACCAATAATCCACCCCCCATGCAAAAATGTATGCAGCCTCGTTTAGAAAGGGGAGGCAAAGTAGATGCACAAAGTCTCTGAGATGGCAATCCGGGCTAACTATGTAAACATAACATAAAATGTACAAGGAGGAAAGAAAGATGAGAAAAGAAGAAATGTAGGGGGGAGAGGAAAAAGAAAAGAAGGACCAAGATGATGTCTCGTCTGGGTCGTGTGCAGCCCCAGGCACTTTTGTTTTATGGAATGGACAATCACAGAGGTCTCATGCCCCCAACTGAGGCTTGAAGCCATATTACCAGGTCTGGTGTCTCTCTGTACATAATCCACGGCACCCACAGCCCACAGCCTGAACACTCGCTCCCCCGAGTCCGACGCCTGGCCGACCAGCTCCTCCATCCTATAGATCTGGTTAATCTCGGCCACCAGTTCAGCCCGCCAGGGCACTTTGTTCTGCCTCCAGTACCTTGGGATTAATCTCCTTGCCCCCGTCAAAAAATGCCTTAACAGACTTCTCTTGAAGTTGGCGATCGAGATATTGCTTAAGGATAGATAAGCCAGTACCGGCGTCGGCTCAAACCTAGTGGATGACACTTTATTCAGAAGGGCAAACACGTCTATCCAAAAATATTGTAGGAGAGGACAAGACCACCACATGTGGATGTATGAGCCTCTATCGTTTGCGCATCTCCAGCATTCTTCAGAGACAGATGGGAACATGGAATGAATTCTGGAGGGGCAGTGATACCACCTAGAAACTATTTTGTAGCCCCGCTCCTGTGACGCTACATCCAGCGACGACTTGTGGGTAAAGGGTAATATTTTTGAGCGTTCTTCACGCGTGAGGGGTCTCCCCAAATCCACCTCCCATTTTAAGAAGAAAGGGACATCATCTTCCTGTCCAGACAACTCAATCTGGAACATTTTGTACAGCAGGGCAATGGTGTTTTCCATAGGCTCTCCCCCCAGACACAGAGACTCAAAGGGCATCAAGGGCCTATAAAAGTTTGTTTGTGGTGAAAGGGAGTTAATAAAACTCTTCAATTGCTCAGAACCAAGCCAAGCTCCTGCGGGACTGCGGTAGTCAGGAAAGAAAGAATGAAGGGGCCTCATACCCACATTGGACACTAGATCCCTCATTATGGACACCATACCTCTGGACATGTGAAGAAATACGTTGCCTGTTAAATCTGTCGTGAGTAGAGAATTATTGTGTAAAGATGTCAGTGGTCCAGGTATAGTGGAAATGCCCATTGCCTATGGGACTGCTGGAAATCGCCAATAAAGAGCTCAGATATCTTCACCAGTGCCATAGACAATGAGTGGAGCAGGGGTGTGCATGTTCAGCCTTAATTGCTTTGTCTGGGTTTTCCAAAGCATTGTCCACTAACCTTTGGACTTTCCACTATTAGTAAGTGGTTTCCTATTTTGTTGATAGGGTATAATTATAAATTCCTTGGGAATCCACTTTAATAAGGTTTTCTACTTTCAGAGCACCCCCACTTACCCAGATGCAGAGGTTTTTACAACCACTAGCTTTTTACTCACCCTCCCCTGGTCCAGCACTGAATCTCTGCCGCTGGCTGCTGTTGTCTGCAGTGAGAAAAGATGCTGAGCTCACTGACTGGTTGTCAACGTGTCATTAACGCTGCAAACAAAAACGGCAGAGTCCGTGCTGGACCCAGGGAGAGTGAGTAGAGCACGGTTTATTGTTTTAAAGAGAAACCGCACCAGCAGACATGGAATTTTGAAACATTTAGTGCCATAATATAAGCTGTTTTCTAATATACTAGGCTGTAAAAATGTTCTACCGTTTCCCCATCTACCCTAACTGCTTCTTTGTTTTTTTTCTTACCTAATTTTTTGTCTGAATACTGCAGTGCATGCTGGGATACTCAAAGCATTGGGGGGAGCAGTGTCAGTGTCACTTCCACAGCGTCTGCCCCTCCCTGAAACAATGATTTACCAGTGACACTTGTTTCATGTGCAGCGCTGTCACTGCTGTCTCCCTGGGTGTTTTCCTAGTGCAGCGTCTCCCCCAGTGTCCTGAGCAATGAGAAGTGTCATTATACCCAGCGATACAGGACATCAGCGTCGCCCCACAGGTGACGCCACTGGTGTCTGCCAGTCTGGACGCTTAGCTCCTCGCACTGGGAAGAAAAAGCACAATGAAGGCCGCATAATGGCGGGCAGACAACAGCACATAGGGGTGTGACAATGCACTAGGAAGACAGCGCACGGGGGAAGGAGGCACATGGGGATAAATGATTGCATAAGGAAAACTGCACACGGTGGGGTTGGGGGCAACACTGCACTAGTAAGACAATCAGGGGCACAGAAGTCACTGCTGACACTTTATTCCAGGGAAGAGTGTGGTGGAAGTGTGGCACCCCTGAGGTTCAGGTCGCCACAGGGTACTGCACCTCAAGTGAGGTGTTGTATCTATCTCAAGTAAGGGGGTGGTCATAACGGTTATGGGACTTCCCGATCACTGAAGCCAGCCACCTGGGGGGTGGGTTCCACTGGTGGTAGAGGAAGGCGCAACACACTCACACAGTTGAGTCCAGACCATAGTTATGGCAAGATCTCTCTGGAAAACTTGGATTTTACTGGGCTCTGAGCGTTGGAGCAGGAGCTCAGCAGGGGTACCTAACTGCTGAGGGGGACACCCTAGAAATAGGACACTCACTCTCTCCTTCTCCTTTCACAATGCCAGTGATCACCCATGACCGGATCTGGGATTAACCTGAGCCCATCATGGCAGTGACCAGTGTGACCAGGCTGGCAGCTGAAGTTGTGAGTAAACTACACCCTGAACCAGCAGAGATTGTGTTGGCTCAACCTTTCCAGCGCCACTGCCCTGCGCTTAGGTGCCAACGGCCAATAAAAGCCTCATCATCCACCAGGGACCCGCTTCATCATCCTGCCTGCCATAGCACCTGCCACGACGAGGAACCCAGCAGTGACAGCTATTCGCCTGACCAACGTGCGGAGCCGCCGCCCAACCTACACCGCACCTACTGTCTCCTCCCCAAAATCCTATAGAATGTAAGCCCGCAAGGGCAGGGTCCTTTTCCCTTTGTACTAGTCTGTCTACTGTAACTTGTATATGTGTTCTGTATGTAACCCCTTCTCATGTACAGTACCATGGAATCAATGGTGCTCTATAAATAAATAATAATAATAATAATAAATAAAAATCCCTGGTGCGGTTTGTGGAACACCTGACGCGAAGCGGCTGCAACAGGCACCACGAATGGACTGTGTTATAAAGAGACTGAAAATTAAGATGGCGGACGACAGCGTGGACCCCAAGATGGTGACGAGTGACCAGAGGGAGAGAGACCCTGCCCATCGTGGGAGGCGACAGCGCTCAATGGTGCGAAAACATACTCGGTCCGGAGGAGTGGCAGCCATAAAGAGCGGAGGCACTGAAGATGAGGTCCGTCCTGGAGCAGAATGCACCCAGGTGAGAGGGGTGTGGTCACCGAAGAAACGCCTACTGGTGAGTGACCTCCAGTGTCAGCGAGGGGCGTGGCTATGGGCGCGGCTGGCGAGATGGACAAGTGACGCAGCAGGCCACTGGCACCAGAAGAGGCGGGCCCCAGGACACAAAACGTGTGTCACTAAGTCGGCTGGCGCCATTTTGTGAGATGTCAAGGAGAAAGAAAGTTGTGTGAGGAAGATACGGAGAATTCCTGAGACCCACGAGAGCTGCCGGGGATTATCCAGCTGATGACTCCAGGAGCAGTTGGTGAGCAAAACTCCGGCAGATTCATGAGCGGAGTCACTCATCTATGTCAGCTGGGGTGCCACTGCGCACCCCGCCCTGGGTCTTGTCCGCACTGAACTAAAAATACACTGCTGGGCCAGGCTGACGATGGCGGAACCGGAAGATGTGGAAGCAGCCCCTGCGGCCGGTTGAGCCCCGGAGAAAAAGACAGAGGCCCCAGCAGATGATCCAGACATGCCAGCCCTGGAAGAAATGGAGCTGAAGTCGGAGGAGGAGTCAGGCCTTGAAGAGGTAGGACCGATTGTGCCCTGGTTCCGACCTGGTGCCGCACCGTTGGAGGCCTCCGCTCCCAAATACTGCAGGGGGAGAGACATGCTGCTGAGACCCATGAGCCACGTACCTGGCAGTGAGCCCTGACGCGAGCAGGTGCCAGCAGCAGCCCTGCCCCCAAGTGACTGGGTGACAGCTTGGACCCTGCAGGATTAGGAGGCAGTTGTGAGGGAGAGAATGCAGGCGGATGCATTGGCTCGGGACTGGAAGGACGGTCCTAAAAGGCACAAATTCGATTGCCAATGCTCCTCAGGCTGGGAAGTCACTTTCAACTAGGACCAAAGGCTACGGCTTTATCGAGGAGGAGTATACCTGTCACCAGGTCTACGTCAACCGGGCCATGGTGACCAGGCCGTCTCTCCTTTCCTGGCTGCGGACCCTCTATGTGGGAGAGAGGGTCACCTTTATAAAGCTGCAATGCCGAAAGGGATGGTGCATGGTCGGGGTGACACAGCCTGCGGAGGCCGAGGCGGAGCGCATGGAGAAACGACAGAGAGCAGTAGCTGCTGAGCCAACTAGATCAGCGGCTCCGGCGGGCCTGAGAGAACAGAGGGAGCACCAGACAACCCAATGACCGGCGCGGAAACAGGCAGAACATCCGCCATCCCTTGCAGTGGCTGCAGCAGCCCCCTCGGTGATCATCACCGGAGACAAAGTCTACCAAATGTACTTGGAGAGGACCCCGGGGGAAGCAGGAGCACCCGGATGGAGCCGACCGGATGAGAAACCCATGGATATGGCGACGCCCGATGTCCCCAAATACAATTGATGCATGTAAAAAGAGGTTGACCTCAGAAAAGAAGAAGGCTGGAAGTGGCTGAGGACAATTGAAAAATTGCCAGTTTGTGGACGGGGAGGCCAGTTCCCGACTGCCCTCCTGTGAGAAAAAGTTAAAGGGGTTGTCCGACATAACAAAAATGTTTGAGTTTAAGCTAATCTGTGCTGTATTGTCATATTAATCACCCCTACATTGTTATTTTTTGTTTTCTAACTTTTGTTCCTCTTGAATTATCTCTTTATTCTGTGCAGCTTCTTGTTTACATTCAGCTCCAGCAAACATGACCACTTCCTGTGCAAAACCTCCCAGTCACAGCTGGCACCGCCCGGCCTCAGTGTCCAGCCCCACCCCAGTGTCCAGCCGCACCCTCTGTCCGCCCCCTGCACACACATTCCCTGTCAGTATATTCTGCCCCAGCACTGACCTCTCATCACTACACGGCAGGACACTACAGGGCAGGACACTGCAGTGCAGCACATTACAGGACACTACAGGACACTACAGGGCAGCACATTACAGGACACTACAGGACAGGACACTACAGGGCAGCACATTACAGAACACTACAGGACAGGACACTACAGGGCACTACAGGGCAGGAGACAAAAGGGCAGCACATTACAGGACACTACAGGACAGGACACTACAGGGCAGGACACTACAGGACACTACAGGGCAGCACACTACAGGGCACTACAGGGCAGGACTCTACAGGGCAGATCACTACAGGGCAGCACATTCCAGGACACTACAGGACAGGACACTACAGGGCAGCACATTACAGGACACTACAGGGCAGCACACTACAGGGCACTACAGAGCAGCACATTACAGGACAGGACACTACAGGGCAGCACATTACAGTACACTACAGGGCAGCACATTACAGGACACTACAGGACAGATCACTACAGGGCAGCACATTACAGGACACTACAGGACAGGACACTACAGGGCAGCACATTACAGGACACTACAGGGCAGCACACTACAGGGCACTACAGGGCAGGACACTACAGGGCAGCACATTACAGGACACTACAGGACAGGACACTACAGGGCAGCACATTACAGGACACTACAGGGCAGCACAGTACAGGACACTACAGGACAGGACACTACAGGGCAGCACATTACAGGGCAGGACACTGCAGGGCAGCGCACTACAGGACACTACAGGACAGGACACTACAGGGCAGCACACTACACGGCAGATCACTACAGGACACTACAGGGCAGGACACTACAGGACACTACAGGGCAGGACACTACAGAGCACTACAGGGCAGGACACTACAGGACACTACAGGGCTGCGCACTACAGGGCAGCACACTACACGGCAGCGCACTGCACGGCAGCGCACTGCACGGCAGGGCACTACAGGGCAGGGCACTACAGGGCAGCGCACTACACTACAGCATTGCAAATAACAGCCCCACATCGGGCTCTGCACCCCACACCACATCGGGCTCTGCACCCCTCACCACATCAGGCTCTGCACCGCATACACACACATCGGGCTGTGCACCGCATACACAAACATACATACACACACACACACACACATCGGGCTGTGCACCGCATACACACACACACACACACACACACCACCCCATAGGGAGTACATACTCACCCGTCATCGGTCCCCGCCGCTCCTGCACGTTCGCGCGCTGTCTGTGCTCTAGACATATCAGCACAGTGGTGACTTCACCGCTGTGCTGAAGAGAGTTCAGACAGCGTGCAAGATGAGAAGCAGCGCTGCGCTGCTTCTCATCAGCACTTTCAAATGTACCGGCATCTGTGATCTGTGATGCCGGTATATTTGAATGTGTGATCCTGAGCAGGGGGGCCGGTGCTGGAGCTGACACCATGGCAGCTGCCGCCAGGCCCCGCCGCCAGGTCACGGACCCCCACAGCAGTGCAGGGGGAGGTGCGGGGGAATGTGTGGGAGGGTGCAGGGAAGGGGGGCGGGGCTCATCGCACTGTACAGCCCAGCAAGGAGGCGACATGCTGTTTCCACATTTGCATGTCAACATGGCCCTGCCCATGTAGACATGAAATGACCGGAAGCAGCAAAATCGCGGCAGGAGCGGTCACATGACCGCTCTGAGCCGGGGGAGAGGGGCTGACAGCAGGGCAGGTAAGTGGTCTCTATCTACTTACCTGCCCCAATGTAGCCCCATAGGGAAATAATAAAAAAAAAGCAAATTAAGCCGGATAACCCCTTTAAAGGCCATGAGCCTCTGTTGGGCTGAGATGTTGCCCTGTGTGAGCCAAGGGATAATATGATAACCCTCGCGGCCGGACAAGGCCAGGTTTTTGCTTTTGATTATTATGGAGGGATGTTGTAATACCCCTCGTGGTCTGAACTGTGTGTTTTTTTGTTTCCCCCCAATCCAAGCTCGGCACATGTTGCGCCCCCCTGCTGGATTTGGGAACTCTGCCAGCCCTTGGGGCAGGAGGAAGACTGTGACTTCGGCCCAGGAGTCCCTTGCAGCTCTCATGGACTTGGCCCATTTTGCCCCTGTGGACTAATCATGTCCTGTTTATGGACGTTGCCCCCTGGACTTAGTCCTGTCCTGTTTCAGGACAAAGTCCATGGGGGGAAAAGTCCATGGCCCCTGAGAGACTGAGCCCTATCCTGTGCAGCATGGAGGAGGGAAAAGTGAAACGGATGACCCGATGTGCTGGCCAGGTCAGGAAACAGGACAGTGTTTTTCAGTTTGTGCCCCCAGAACTTTGTGGATGAATTTTTCTTAAAGAAATATGCCCCCCACTTTGCAGTTGGTGGGAGATAATGACAAAACAATTTTGTGGGTAATCAAAGTCCCAAACAAAGAGACTGCTTCCTTGGACTGAGTGGGGTACTGTTGTTGGCCACAGTCCTCATGTTTAAATCAAGAAATGTTTTGATACTGTTTTAAGTGTAGAATGTGTGCATGCTTTTATGTTTTTCAGATGCCCAGTTGGTCGGGAATGACCAAGGTTAAAGAGGGGAGGGATATAAGAGGGTTACCCATGGTCAGTACTCCCCTGAAGACATCGTGCGCTGCATTGCCAATGTATATTGTGTAAGTTTTATGTGAGTTGTGCCACAATTCTGTCGCTGTGACAAGGTGGCATTGGGCTCCCTATTTGCTAGGAGGGAGTCTTGCACAAGAGATGCAGGACTAGGAGTTTTGGTGTAGCAGGCCTCATAGCATAGGGGTTGGGAGTTCCCGAGTTAGTAAGGGTATGTGTGCAACTTGCGTTCTTGATTTGACAAAAAAAATTGCACCCTCTGGCAGACTTTGACAATTGCAAACACTGCGCTTGACAAAAAAAAATGCATCCAAAACGCAAGCATTTTGGATGCGTTTTTGACAGGGTGAGTTTTTTAAAGGAGAAATAAAATATGATAGATTAGGATAATTGATAGATAGAAGAGATAGAAAAAAATAAAAATAATAGTTAGATAGAAAGAATATATAGAATAGACAATAAGAAAGAATATATAGAATAGATAGAAAGAAATAACAGAATAGCTCGAAAGAGTGACAGCTAGCTTTTCCAGCTGTTTTTTTTATTTTTTGGGGTAAAAAAAATTGAATTGGGGCCCCCCTATTTTTCTTATCTAGCACAGGAACAGCAGAAGCTGCGGGCTGCAACCCTCAGCTGTGTGCTGTACCTTGGCTGGTTCTGAAAAATAGAGGAGATCCCACACTTTTTTTAGTGATTTTTTTTTTTCTTTTTAAAAAATGACATGCGGTCACCCCCATTTTTCTAAAACCAGCCAAGGTACAGCAGCCAATCTGGGGCTGATATTATTAGGGTGGGAAGGGCCATCGTTATTTGGCCCTTTCCAGCCTAACATTGCACCAATTCTGGCTGAAGGACTACAGCTATGACCGCAAATCACCTGATTGACGGCACCGCTGATCGTGCTGCTCACTTCAGTCACTCGGGTGATTTGCCGTCACGGGTGGAGGACTCCTGCTGTGACCGGAAATCACCTGAGTGACAGCACCGCTGATTGCGTAGCTCACTTCAGTCACTCGGGTGATATGCTGTCACAGATGGAGGACTCCAGCTGTGGCAGCAGCTAACCTGAGTGACGTCACTGCTGATAGCGCTACTCACTTCAGTTGCGGCCTGAACCTCACAGCGGGCAGTTTTGTTCTATGGCGCTCGCTGTGAGGGTCAGATTTAGCAGTGCTGGAAGCGTCGTGGGACCTTGTGTGGATTATGTCCGACCTGGTGGGAAGGTTGGAAGGTTAATAAAGTGATGAAAGAGAGTGCTTTTGTTGGTATATGCAACAGATGAGGACTTCTTTGTATATGTGTGACGGAGGACTTTATGCTGATCTAACGGTAGATGGCGATGTTGTGTAAAGTTTCCTTACTCACTGTATTGTAAAAAGTCTTTTCTTTTCTTCCTGGTTTCGTTTTTCACTTCCTGATGCAATGCTGTATGACTGTGCAAATCATTACCTCATGTTCTCTCAGAAGTAAAGAGCTTGTTATCCCATGTAATCTGCTCTGTGAACTTTGTTCTGCAACTGGGAAGCTAGAAGCTGTGCAACAGCTTTTTTGTCTTTTATTTGAAATAAAGGATTTTTCTGTGTTAGTGTTTATTTACTTTCACTTACAAATTAGTGATGAGGGGGAGTCTCATAGACGCCTGCCATGACTAATCTAGGACTTAGAGGCTTCCATGGGCTTCCATTAACTCCTTATTACCCGGATTGCCACCGCACCAGGGCAATCAGGATGATCTGGGTAAAGTGCTGGGACTGTCACATCTAACGGATGCGGCAATTCCGGTTGGCTGATATTTTTAGGCTAGGGGGCTCCCAATAACGTGGGTCTCCCAGCCTGAGAATACCATCCCTCATCTGTGAGGTTTTATCTTGGTTGGGTTTCAAAATGGAGAGGGACCACACGCCATTTATTGTTTGTTTGTTTTTTAATTATTTATTTATTTTACTATATGATATAGACCCGCCCACCGGCATCTGTGATTGGTTGTAGTCAGACAGCTGACACTCAGCATTTGGTTGCAGTCAGACGCGCCCCATCATAGGCGTCGGTGGGCGGGGAAGCAGTCAATATGAAATGAGCCTAATGAGCGGTCGGCACTTTCAGAAGCAGAGGAAAGGCGCTGCAGGAGTAGCGTGACACCTACGCCAGTAAATGGTGAGTATGAAGCGGAGAGAGACAGAGAGAGACAGAGAGAGAATGGAGAAAAGTTGGTGACCTGCGTTTTTGTTGACAAAAAATGCATACAAAATGCAACCAAAAAGCAGTGGAAACGCACAGCTAACATTTTGGTTGCATTTTGGACATACCTTATTCATTTCAATGGGTGACAAAACATGACCAAAACGCAAAAAGAATGAACATGCTGCTTTTTTTGGTCAAAGATTTTGAGAAATATATGTCAAAATAAACGCTGACAAAAAGAATGCAACGTGCAGATGGAAATTCTGATTTCTCATAGCCTTTGCTGGGGAAGCAAAACGCATGCAGTTTGTCAAATAACACAATGCAGTTTAAAACGCAACCAATACATAAGAAAATAATGCAACATGCGGACATAGCCTTAGTCAGATAGTGCCAGAGATGGTGTGAAGAAGCAGCTGAGTGGTGCAGCGGTAGAGAAACAGGCAGAAGCATTGGGCAGGAGGAAATCAGAAGCTGGTGAACTGAAGCATTATGTTACAGAGAGGTAGCCTGGAAGTAGAGCGTGAACTAGAATAGCGCCAAGAAGGATAAAGTGAATAGTGCGGTTATTGTAAGGACCTTAGGGGTACTTTGCACGCTGCGACATCGCTAGCTAATGATAGCGATGCCGAGCGCGATAGTACCCGCCCCCGTCGCACCTGTGATATGTAGTGCGAGCTGCCGTAACGAACATTATCGCTACGGCAGCTTTACACTCACATACCTGGTCGGCGACGTCGCTGTGACTGCCGAGGAAACCCTCCTTTAAGGGGGAGGTGCTTTAGGCGTCACAGCGACGTCACAAAGCGGCCGGCCAATCAAAGCGGAGGGGCAGAGATGAGCAGGATGTAAACATCCCGCCCACCTCCTTCCTTCCGCATAGCCGGTGGACGGCAGATGCAGGTAAGGAGATGTTTGTTGGTCCTGCAGCTTCACACACAGCGATGTGTGGCGCTGCAGGAATGACAAACAACATCTTACCTGCGGACGCACCGACATTATGGAAATGAACGACGTGACACAGATCAGCGATTTTTGACTGTTTCACGCTCGTTCATCTCCGCTCCTAGTATTTACACGTTGCGACGTCGCTACCGGATGTGCGTCACTTTTGTTTTGACCCCACCGATATCGCAGTAGCGTTGTCGCAACGTGCAAAGTACCTCTTAGTCTTCAGACAGTCACCGTCACTGCAGGATTGGGATCCTCGGATGCAACCCGGTAGAAGATAGCCTTTCAGAGAACAGTGAAGTGTAGAGAAGAAACTCTCATGCCGGTGAGACCCTGAGAACAGCCGTGATGGGGAGAGCCATGTTGAACTGTGAAACAATGCCTGTGAAATATGTGTGCCTCTCCTATGGGGAAGATTGGTGTTTCCAAGACACTGGTGACAGTAAAGACAAAGTGTTTTATAGCTGGCCCAAGTGTGGACTTTATTCTTATGGGAGTGAATCTGCAGCATGTTCCTTGGAGCAGCAGCAGCAGCGGACTGACAGCCCAGAAGTACCCGGTTACTCAGGTATCGCACCACAGCACCAACCCAAACACACACTGCAAACCCCTTTTCTGTAGCGTGTCAGGCGGGTGCTGGACTATGTCCCTCACCCCCGGCTACCAATCACAAGAGAATTGAGATAAGGCAGATGAGACTAGTCAGCAAGGAACGACTTGAGGAACCTGGAAATGGTGACAACATGCACAGTCACATCATCACTCACATACGGCCAGACTATCTATACAGACAACCCCTTTTACACAAATACATTGGTTGCTATTTATTGATTTCTTACCTCCTGTCTGCTCTCGCCATCTTTTCCGGCTTTTATTTTCTTCTTCATACCTAAAAATTAAAGTGGACATAGATATTGATGAGATACAATCTTTACATTCGGCCTCATTTACATTTCTGTTCCTGTTTTACGTCGCCCAACCTGAAGTTGCTGAGACACTGCAATATTGGATGGAAGGGCTCACGCCACCGGATTAGCTGGACGAGTGCTAGCGGATTTTTTATTGAATAGCACTCGGCCCAACGTTTTTCAGAGGGCCAGTGCTGAGGCCCAATTTGTTGTTTTACTGACAGAACCTCTTGGTGCCGGCTACAATTTGCCATTCAATCGGATAAGACTCATTCAGGTCTATGGTGCGAGGGACACATTGCCATCCGAGGGCGGTCAGATTTCTCCATCTTCTCCTCAGTGAGGTCATAAGCATCATTTACATCTGCTTTACAACAGCAGCAGTTTTGGAACAATTTGCTTCTCAGTAATCTAGATGGGTTAAAAGTTTCTCAAACTAATTTTTTGTTTAGGGACCACTTCACATTTGGAGTGACTTTAAGGGGCCAATGTGACAGAAAATACTTAAACGTGACAGCTTTAAAAAACTGCACCCCTCAAAGTAGTCAAAACCAAATCCAAGAAGCTTATTTACCCTTTAGATGCTTCACACTAATTAAAGCAATTTTGAACATTAAATTAACATTTTAATTTTTCGCACAAAAATGTGTTTATTTAGCAAAAAATTGTTCCATTTCACAAGGGTTACAGGAGAAATAATATGGAGCATAGAATTCTGTCCTATTTCTCCTGAGTATGTTGATACTGCATATTTAGTGGAAAAACGATGTGCGAGCGCAAGGTGGGGTCTGGAAGGGATGGAGCGGAATTTGCTATCTATTCCAGAGAGCATGCTGCATTTGTAGAGCCCCTGATGTGCAAACAGTGAAGACTCCCACAAGTGACCCCATTTTGGAAACTAAACCCCTCAAGGAATTCATCTAGATACGTGGTGCGCACCATAAATCCCCAGATGCTTCACAAAGTTTTATAACATTGAGCCGTGAAAATAAAAACACACATTGACATACAAATTTTGCTTTAGTTCCAATTTTCTCATTTTCACAAGGGTATTGGCAGAAATTACACAACACATTTTGGGGTCCATTTTTATTTCTGAGGACAGACACATACCTCCAAACTTTCCAAGAAAGGAAAGAGGGCCAAACTGTGTGTCACGCTATGTGTGCGCCACGGCGATTTTAGGCCACGCCCCTAACCATACCCATTTCACAACTAGTCACGCCCATAACCACTCCCCATCCACACCCATTCAGCACTGCCGATCACATTGTTTTATAAACAATAATTATAAACAGAAAAAATATAAAATATTCTTAATGCAAACTTGGTAGTATTTATTTTAAATTAGAATATTTTAAAGCAACAAAATTCTATTCTAAAGCAGATCTGACACCTTAATCTACAATAGGTAAAAGTTGCACATTACATATACTGTAAGATCTACTCTATTAGACAAATTATCTTTAATAACATTGTGCTTCTGGTTAACCCCTTTAACTCCCCCGGGAGTGCCGGTGTATTTGCAATGATGGTGCGTGAGGGAGTGCCGGTGTATGTGTAGTGATGGTGCGTGCAGGAGTGCCGGTGTATGTGCGGTCATGGTGCGTGCGGGAGTGCCGGTGTATGTACAGTGATGGTGCGTGCGGGAGTGCCGGAGTATTTGCAGTGATGGTGCGTGCGGGAGGGCCAGTGTACGTGTAGTGACAGTGCGTGCGGGAGTGCCGGTGTATGTGCGGGGATGGTGGGTGTGGGAGTGCCGGTGTATGTGCAGTGATGGTGCGTGCAGGAGTGCCGGTGTATTTGCGGTGATGGTGCGTGGGGGGGTGCCGGTGTATGTGCGGTGATGGTGCGTGCGGGAGTGCCGGTGAATGTGTAGTGATGGTGCGTGCGGGAGTGCCGGTGTATGTGTAGTGATGGTGCGTGCGGGAGTGCCGGTGTATGTGTAGTGATGGTGCGTGCGGGAGTGCCGGTGTATGTACGGTGATGGTGCGTTGGGGGAGTGCCGGTGTATGTGCGGTGATGGTGAGTGGGGGGAGTGCCGGTGTATCTGTAGTGATGGTGCGTGCAGGAGTGCCACTGTATGTGCGGTGATGGTGCGTGCGGGAGTGCCGGTGTATGTGCAGTGATGGTGCGTGGGGGGAGTGCCGGTGTATGTGCGGTGATGGTGCGTGGGGGGAGTGCCGGTGTATGTGTAGTGATGGTGCGTGCAGGAGTGCCGCTGTATGTGCGGTGATGGTGCGTGCGGGAGTGCCGGTGTATGTGCGGTGATGGTGCGTGCAGGAGTGCCGGTGTATGTGCGGAGATGGTGCGTGCGGGAGTGCCGGTGTATGTGCAGGGATGGTGCGTGCAGGAGTCCCGGTGTATGTGCGGGGATGGTGGGTGGGGGGAGTGCCGGTGTATGTGCAGTGATGGTGCGTGTCGGTGTATGTGTGGGGATGGTGGGTGGGGGGAGTGCCGGTGTATGTGCGGGGATGGTGGGTGGGGGGAGTGCCGGTGTATGTGCAGTGATGGTGCGTGTCGGTGTATGTGTGGGGATGGTGGGTGGGGGGAGTGCCGGTGTATGTGCGGGGATGGTGGGTGGGGGGAGTGCCGGTGTATGTGGGGGGATGGTGGGTGGGGGGAGTGCCGGTGTATGTGCGGGGATGGTGGGTGGGGGGAGTGCCGGTGTATGTGCGGGGATGGTGGGTGGGGGGAGTGCCGGTGTATGTGCGGGGATGGTGGGTGGGGGGAGTGCCGGTGTATGTGCGGGGATGGTGGGGTCTCTCTCTCTCAGCCTAAAAACAAAGAAAAAAAAAATGGGATCCGTCACCTCAGTTTTTACACAATCAGAGACGTATCCGTCGCACCAGGCACAAAGTGGATTGTCTTAAACCTTATCTCATGATTGTTACAATCAAAAGATACTCCGAGTGTATCAATGCACAATAAAGAATTCCATAAGCTTTTTTAGGATAAAACCCAAAACTTTATTAGGCAATCAAACATATAAATATTAAAATAAACAGGGAGACACACCTTGTTGAAGGACAGAAATATGCCACCGTTTTGAACACGCATCGGTATTTTCAGTCAGATAAAGCACAATTATTGCAAATCGTTATTATTATTCTTTCATGTGTCAAACTATTAGTAGCAAGATATCATTATTTTAACCAAAATTATCAAGACATGAACATTGCAGACAGCAATTCCACCCTTCGTTATTGCTATTCTGGCATAATAAGCCTATATTCATATAGGTGCCTTGCCGTCAGCATGCTCAAGCCCTGTGCATACTATGCTCCACAATATGGATGTGTGTCAATAGCCGCATATACATACAATGCACCTATAGGCTCATAACAATCCCACAGATTGAACAAAATAGGTAAGTATATTATATTATATTTGGCCCATAAAAATAGATGAAATCAGGGCTTTTGTCTGTAAAGAGTATACATATACCGCCAATATCATAATCAAACTATATATTGTCATCACCATAAGACATGTGGGCAGACACATATATTATGAAAAGTAATTAACAGTCTTGACACACATCCAAGTTGTTCAATCATTCACAGATGAAAACGCTGCAATGTGCACAGTCAGAAGCACAAGTGGCAATGCTCTGAATAAAGGTGTTCATCTAGAAATGCACAGCATCACTATCGTATTCCACCACAGTGAGTGTGATTTGTTAATCACCAAGTGTGCAGGTATAGTTTGACACATGAAAGAATAATAATAACGATTTGCAATACTTGTGCTTTATCTGACTGAAAATACCGATGCGTGTTCAAAACGGTGGCATATTTCTGTCCTTCAACAAGGTGTGTCTCCCTGTTTATTTTAATATTTATATGTTTGATTGCCTAATAAAGTTTTGGGTTTTATCCTAAAAAAGCTTATGGAATTCTTTATTGTGCATTGATACACTCGGAGTATCTTTTGATTGTAACAATCATGAGATAAGGCTGAGGGGCACTTTGCACACTGCGACATCGCAGGTGCGATGTCGGTGGGGTCAAATTGAAAGTGACGCACATCCGGCATCGCATGCGACATCGCAGTGTGTAAAGCCTGGATGATACGATTAACGAGCGCAAAAGCGTCGTAATCGTATCATCGGTGCAGCGTCGGCGTAATCCATAATTACGCTGACGCGACGGTCCGATGTTGTTCCTCGCTCCTGCGGCAGCACACCACACATCGCTGTGTGTGAAGCCGCAGGAGCGAGGAACATCTCCTACCGGCGTCACCGCGGCTTCCGTAGGATATGCGGAAGGAAGGAGGTGGGCAGGATGTTTACATCCCACTCATCTCCGCCCCTCCGCTCCGATTGGCCGCCTGCCGTGTGACGTCGCAGAGACGCCGCACGACCCGCCCCCTTAACAAGGAGGCGGGTCGCCGGCCACAGGGACGTCGCACGGCAGATGAGTGTGTGTGTGAAGCTGGCGTAGCGATAATTTTCGCTACGCCAGCTATCACCACATATCGCTGCTGCGACGGGGGCGGGGACTATCGCACTCGGCATCGCAGCATCGGCCTGCGATGTCGCAGTGTGCAAAGTGCCCCTTAGATTGTGTAAGTGGAGTGATGCTCCTTGATGTAAAGGTCCAGTCACACTAAACAACTTACCAGCGATCCCAACAACGATAGGGATCGCTGGTAAGTTGCTAGGAGGTTGCTGGTGAGATGTCACACTAAGCGACGCTCCAGCGATCCCACCAGCAACCTGACCTGGCAGGGATCGCTGGAGCGTCGCTACACGAGTTGCTGGTGAGCTCACCAGCAACCAGTGACCAGCCCCCAGCGCCGCGTGGAAGATGCTGCGCTTGGTAACTAAGGTAAATATCGGGTAACCAACCCGATATTTACCTTGGTTATCAGCGCACTCAGCTACACGTGCAGAGAGCAGGGAGCAGCGCACACTGAGCGCTGGCTCCCTGCTCTCCTAGTTACAGCACACATCGGGTTAATTACCCGATGTGTGCTGCAGCTAAATGTGCACAGAGCAGGGAGCAGCGCACAATGCTTAGCGCTGGCTCCCTGCTCTCCTAGCTACAGTACACATCGGGTTAATTAACCCGATGTGTCCTGCAGCTACATGTGCACAGAGCAGGGAGCAGCGCACAATGCTTAGTGCTGGCTCTCTGCTCTCCTAGCTACAGCACACATCGGGTTAATTAACCCGATGTGTCCTGCAGCTACATGTGCACAGAGCAGGAGCCGGCAGCACAGGCAGTGAGAGCGGCGGAGGCTGGTAACAAAGGTAAATATCGGCTTCTTGGTTACCCGATGTTTACATTGGTTACCAGCCTCCGCAGAAGCCGGCTCCTGCTGCCTGCACATTTAGTTGTTGCTGTCTCGCTGTCATACACAGTGATGTGTGCTTCACAGCAGGAGAGCAACAACTAAAAAATGGCCCAGGACATTCAGCAACAACCAACGACCTCACAGCAGGGGCCAGGTTGTTGCTGGATGTCACACACAGCAACATCGCTAGCAACGTCACAAAAGTTGTTCGTTAGCAGCGATGTTGCTAGCGATGTTGCTTAGTGTGACGGGGCCTTTAGTTGGGACAAGTTTGCTAATTAATAAACTGGATTGTGTCCGATTGCAAAAAACTGACACATCCGGTTTTTGCTCTGCGGCACAATACGGCGCTCTGCAGAAAAATGCAACGGGTTTTTTTTTTGCCGCCGGTTGCATTTTTTCCCGCATAGACTTGCATTAGCGCCGTATTGTGCCGCATGGCCTTGCATTGTGACCGTTTTTTGCCGGATGTGGCATATTTAGCCGATGCGTCGCCAGATGGAACGTTGCCTGGCACTTTTTTGTGTGGCGAAAAAAACGCATTTACAATGCATGCCTGTGGACGCCGGATGCGTTTTTTTTGCACTGCGCATGCTCAGTATCAAGCCGCATCCGTGAGAAACCGGAAGGGCCGCATGGAAAAACTTATGTAACGGATCCGTTTTTTCACCGCATCCGTTGCATAGGTTTTTGAGCTGGATTGAGCCGCACTGCTCAAACCGGCGCAGTGCAAAAAAACGCATCCGGCGTCCATAGGTCCGGGGAGGAGAAACCACCCCTCTTGATTTCCCCTCCTCCCCGAATCATGCTGGACATGAAAAATGGGGGGGACCCCACGTCATTTTTTTAACTAAATTACAAAAAAAAAACAAAAAAAAAAACCAGCTGGCCAAAATAGCTATCCCTTAAGCTATTAAGCTATTCTGTTATTTATTTCTATCTATTCTATATGTTCTTTCTTATTATCTATTCTATATGTTCTTTCTGTTATCTATCTCTCTATTATCTGTTTTCTATTATGTATCTAAAAAAAACAACCCGATTCACACAGAATAGCTATAGACAATGATAAAATACATAATTTTATTAATTCAACATTAAAAAACCAAAAGACAGATAGAGGGGTAGATAGATAGGTAGATAGATAGAGGGATAGATAGATAGATAATAGATAGATAGATGAAAGATAGATAATAGTCAAGACTGTTAATTACTTTTCATAATATATGTGTCTGCCCACATGTCTTATGGTGATGACAATATATAGTTTGATTATGATATTGGCGGTATATGTATACTCTTTACAGACAAAAGCCCTGATTTCATCTATTTTTATGGGCCAAATATAATATAATATACTTACCTATTTTGTTCAATCTGTGGGATTGTTATGAGCCTATAGGTGCATTGTATGTATATGCGGCTATTGACACACATCCATATTGTGGAGCATAGTATGCACAGGGCTTGAGCATGCTGACGGCAAGGCACCTATATGAATATAGGCTTATTATGCCAGAATAGCAATAACGAAGGGTGGAATTGCTGTCTGCAATGTTCATGTCTTGATAATTTTGGTTAAAATAATGATATCTTGCTACTAATAGTTTGACACATGAAAGAATAATAATAACGATTTGCAATACTTGTGCTTTATCTGACTGAAAATACCGATGCGTGTTCAAAACGGTGGCATATTTCTGTCCTTCAACAAGGTGTGTCTCCCTGTTTATTTTAATATTTATATGTTTGATTGCCTAATAAAGTTTTGGGTTTTATCCTAAAAAAGCTTATGGAATTCTTTATTGTGCATTGATACACTCGGAGTATCTTTTGATTGTAACAATCATGAGATAAGGTTTAAGACAATCCACTTTGTGCCTGGTGCGACGGATACGTCTCTGATTGTGTAAAAACTGAGGTGACGGATCCCATTTTTTTTTTCTTTGTTTTTAGGCTGAGAGAGAGAGACCCCACCATCCCCGCACATACACCGGCACTCCCCCCACCCACCATCCCCGCACATACACCGGCACTCCCCCCACCCACCATCCCCGCACATACACCGGCACTCCCCCCACCCACCATCCCCGCACATACACCGGCACTCCCCCCACCCACCATCCCCCCACATACACCGGCACTCCCCCCACCCACCATCCCCGCACATACACCGGCACTCCCCCCACCCACCATCCCCACACATACACCGACACGCACCATCACTGCACATACACCGGCACTCCCCCCACCCACCATCCCCGCACATACACCGGCACTCCCCCCACCCACCATCCCCACACATACACCGACACGCACCATCACTGCACATACACCGGCACTCCCCCCACCCACCATCCCCGCACATACACCGGGACTCCTGCACGCACCATCCCTGCACATACACCGGCACTCCCGCACGCACCATCTCCGCACATACACCGGCACTCCTGCACGCACCATCACCGCACATACACCGGCACTCCCGCACGCACCATCACCGCACATACAGCGGCACTCCTGCACGCACCATCACTACACATACACCGGCACTCCCCCCACGCACCATCACCGCACATACACCGGCACTCCCCCCACGCACCATCACTGCACATACACCGGCACTCCCGCACGCACCATCACCGCACATACAGTGGCACTCCTGCACGCACCATCACTACAGATACACCGGCACTCCCCCCACTCACCATCACCGCACATACACCGGCACTCCCCCAACGCACCATCACCGTACATACACCGGCACTCCCGCACGCACCATCACTACACATACACCGGCACTCCCGCACGCACCATCACTACACATACACCGGCACTCCCGCACGCACCATCACTACACATTCACCGGCACTCCCGCACGCACCATCACCGCACATACACCGGCACCCCCCCACGCACCATCACCGCAAATACACCGGCACTCCTGCACGCACCATCACTGCACATACACCGGCACTCCCACACCCACCATCCCCGCACATACACCGGCACTCCCGCACGCACTGTCACTACACGTACACTGGCCCTCCCGCACGCACCATCACTGCAAATACTCCGGCACTCCCGCACGCACCATCACTGTACATACACCGGCACTCCCGCACGCACCATGACCGCACATACACCGGCACTCCTGCACGCACCATCACTACACATACACCGGCACTCCCTCACGCACCATCATTGCAAATACACCGGCACTCCCGGGGGAGTTAAAGGGGTTAACCAGAAGCACAATGTTATTAAAGATAATTTGTCTAATAGAGTAGATCTTACAGTATATGTAATGTGCAACTTTTACCTATTGTAGATTAAGGTGTCAGATCTGCTTTAGAATAGAATTTTGTTGCTTTAAAATATTCTAATTTAAAATAAATACTACCAAGTTTGCATTAAGAATATTTTATATTTTTTCTGTTTATAATTATTGTTTATAAAACAATGTGATCGGCAGTGCTGAATGGGTGTGGATGGGGAGTGGTTATGGGCGTGACTAGTTGTGAAATGGGTATGGTTAGGGGCGTGGCCTAAAATCGCCGTGGCGCACACATAGCGTGACACACAGTTTGGCCCTCTTTCCTTTCTTGGAAAGTTTGGAGGTATGTGTCTGTCCTCAGAAATAAAAATGGACCCCAAAATGTGTTGTGTAATTTCTGCCAATACCCTTGTGAAAATGAGAAAATTGGAACTAAAGCAAAATTTGTATGTCAATGTGTGTTTTTATTTTCACGGCTCAATGTTATAAAACTTTGTGAAGCATCTGGGGATTTATGGTGCGCACCACGTATCTAGATGAATTCCTTGAGGGGTTTAGTTTCCAAAATGGGGTCACTTGTGGGAGTCTTCACTGTTTGCACATCAGGGGCTCTACAAATGCAGCATGCTCTCTGGAATAGATAGCAAATTCCGCTCCATCCCTTCCAGACCCCACCTTGCGCTCGCACATCGTTTTTCCACTAAATATGCAGTATCAACATACTCAGGAGAAATAGGACAGAATTCTATGCTCCATATTATTTCTCCTGTAACCCTTGTGAAATGGAACAATTTTTTGCTAAATAAACACATTTTTGTGCGAAAAATTAAAATGTTAATTTAATGTTCAAAATTGCTTTAATTAGTGTGAAGCATCTAAAGGGTAAATAAGCTTCTTGGATTTGGTTTTGACTACTTTGAGGGGTGCAGTTTTTTAAAGCTGTCACGTTTAAGTATTTTCTGTCACATTGGCCCCTTAAAGTCACTCCAAATGTGAAGTGGTCCCTAAACAAAAAATTAGTTTGAGAAACTTTTAACCCATCTAGATTACTGAGAAGCAAATTGTTCCAAAACTGCTGCTGTTGTAAAGCAGATGTAAATGATGCTTATGACCTCACTGAGGAGAAGATGGAGAAATCTGACCGCCCTCGGATGGCAATGTGTCCCTCGCACCATAGACCTGAATGAGTCTTATCCGATTGAATGGCAAATTGTAGCCGGCACCAAGAGGTTCTGTCAGTAAAACAACAAATTGGGCCTCAGCACTGGCCCTCTGAAAAACGTTGGGCCGAGTGCTATTCAATAAAAAATCCGCTAGCACTCGTCCAGCTAATCCGGTGGCGTGAGCCCTTCCATCCAATATTGCAGTGTCTCAGCAACTTCAGGTTGGGCGACGTAAAACAGGAACAGAAATGTAAATGAGGCCGAATGTAAAGATTGTATCTCATCAATATCTATGTCCACTTTAATTTTTAGGTATGAAGAAGAAAATAAAAGCCGGAAAAGATGGCGAGAGCAGACAGGAGGTAAGAAATCAATAAATAGCAACCAATGTATTTGTGTAAAAGGGGTTGTCTGTATAGATAGTCTGGCCGTATGTGAGTGATGATGTGACTGTGCATGTTGTCACCATTTCCAGGTTCCTCAAGTCGTTCCTTGCTGACTAGTCTCATCTGCCTTATCTCAATTCTCTTGTGATTGGTAGCCGGGGGTGAGGGACATAGTCCAGCACCCGCCTGACACGCTACAGAAAAGGGGTTTGCAGTGTGTGTTTGGGTTGGTGCTGTGGTGCGATACCTGAGTAACCGGGTACTTCTGGGCTGTCAGTCCGCTGCTGCTGCTGCTCCAAGGAACATGCTGCAGATTCACTCCCATAAGAATAAAGTCCACACTTGGGCCAGCTATAAAACACTTTGTCTTTACTGTCACCAGTGTCTTGGAAACACCAATCTTCCCCATAGGAGAGGCACACATATTTCACAGGCATTGTTTCACAGTTCAACATGGCTCTCCCCATCACGGCTGTTCTCAGGGTCTCACCGGCATGAGAGTTTCTTCTCTACACTTCACTGTTCTCTGAAAGGCTATCTTCTACCGGGTTGCATCCGAGGATCCCAATCCTGCAGTGACGGTGACTGTCTGAAGACTAAGAGGTACTTTGCACGTTGCGACAACGCTACTGCGATATCGGTGGGGTCAAAACAAAAGTGACGCACATCCGGTAGCGACGTCGCAACGTGTAAATACTAGGAGCGGAGATGAACGAGCGTGAAACAGTCAAAAATCGCTGATCTGTGTCACGTCGTTCATTTCCATAATGTCGGTGCGTCCGCAGGTAAGATGTTGTTTGTCATTCCTGCAGCGCCACACATCGCTGTGTGTGAAGCTGCAGGACCAACAAACATCTCCTTACCTGCATCTGCCGTCCACCGGCTATGCGGAAGGAAGGAGGTGGGCGGGATGTTTACATCCTGCTCATCTCTGCCCCTCCGCTTTGATTGGCCGGCCGCTTTGTGACGTCGCTGTGACGCCTAAAGCACCTCCCCCTTAAAGGAGGGTTTCCTCGGCAGTCACAGCGACGTCGCCGACCAGGTATGTGAGTGTAAAGCTGCCATAGCGATAATGTTCGTTACGGCAGCTCGCACTACATATCACAGGTGCGACGGGGGCGGGTACTATCGCGCTCGGCATCGCTATCATTAGCTAGCGATGTCGCAGCGTGCAAAGTACCCCTAAGGTCCTTACAATAACCGCACTATTCACTTTATCCTTCTTGGCGCTATTCTAGTTCACGCTCTACTTCCAGGCTACCTCTCTGTAACATAATGCTTCAGTTCACCAGCTTCTGATTTCCTCCTGCCCAATGCTTCTGCCTGTTTCTCTACCGCTGCACCACTCAGCTGCTTCTTCACACCATCTCTGGCACTATCTGACTAAGGCTATGTCCGCATGTTGCATTATTTTCTTATGTATTGGTTGCGTTTTAAACTGCATTGTGTTATTTGACAAACTGCATGCGTTTTGCTTCCCCAGCAAAGGCTATGAGAAATCAGAATTTCCATCTGCACGTTGCATTCTTTTTGTCAGCGTTTATTTTGACATATATTTCTCAAAATCTTTGACCAAAAAAAGCAGCATGTTCATTCTTTTTGCGTTTTGGTCATGTTTTGTCACCCATTGAAATGAATAAGGTATGTCCAAAATGCAACCAAAATGTTAGCTGTGCGTTTCCACTGCTTTTTGGTTGCATTTTGTATGCATTTTTTGTCAACAAAAACGCAGGTCACCAACTTTTCTCCATTCTCTCTCTGTCTCTCTCTGTCTCTCTCCGCTTCATACTCACCATTTACTGGCGTAGGTGTCACGCTACTCCTGCAGCGCCTTTCCTCTGCTTCTGAAAGTGCCGACCGCTCATTAGGCTCATTTCATATTGACTGCTTCCCCGCCCACCGACGCCTATGATGGGGCGCGTCTGACTGCAACCAAATGCTGAGTGTCAGCTGTCTGACTACAACCAATCACAGATGCCGGTGGGCGGGTCTATATCATATAGTAAAATAAATAAATAATTAAAAAACAAACAAACAATAAATGGCGTGTGGTCCCTCTCCATTTTGAAACCCAACCAAGATAAAACCTCACAGATGAGGGATGGTATTCTCAGGCTGGGAGACCCACGTTATTGGGAGCCCCCTAGCCTAAAAATATCAGCCAACCGGAATTGCCGCATCCGTTAGATGTGACAGTCCCAGCACTTTACCCAGATCATCCTGATTGCCCTGGTGCGGTGGCAATCCGGGTAATAAGGAGTTAATGGAAGCCCATGGAAGCCTCTAAGTCCTAGATTAGTCATGGCAGGCGTCTATGAGACTCCCCCTCATCACTAATTTGTAAGTGAAAGTAAATAAACACTAACACAGAAAAATCCTTTATTTCAAATAAAAGACAAAAAAGCTGTTGCACAGCTTCTAGCTTCCCAGTTGCAGAACAAAGTTCACAGAGCAGATTACATGGGATAACAAGCTCTTTACTTCTGAGAGAACATGAGGTAATGATTTGCACAGTCATACAGCATTGCATCAGGAAGTGAAAAACGAAACCAGGAAGAAAAGAAAAGACTTTTTACAATACAGTGAGTAAGGAAACTTTACACAACATCGCCATCTACCGTTAGATCAGCATAAAGTCCTCCGTCACACATATACAAAGAAGTCCTCATCTGTTGCATATACCAACAAAAGCACTCTCTTTCATCACTTTATTAACCTTCCAACCTTCCCACCAGGTCGGACATAATCCACACAAGGTCCCACGACGCTTCCAGCACTGCTAAATCTGACCCTCACAGCGAGCGCCATAGAACAAAACTGCCCGCTGTGAGGTTCAGGCCGCAACTGAAGTGAGTAGCGCTATCAGCAGTGACGTCACTCAGGTTAGCTGCTGCCACAGCTGGAGTCCTCCATCTGTGACAGCATATCACCCGAGTGACTGAAGTGAGCTACGCAATCAGCGGTGCTGTCACTCAGGTGATTTCCGGTCACAGCAGGAGTCCTCCACCCGTGACGGCAAATCACCCGAGTGACTGAAGTGAGCAGCACGATCAGCGGTGCCGTCAATCAGGTGATTTGCGGTCATAGCTGTAGTCCTTCAGCCAGAATTGGTGCAATGTTAGGCTGGAAAGGGCCAAATAACGATGGCCCTTCCCACCCTAATAATATCAGCCCCAGATTGGCTGCTGTACCTTGGCTGGTTTTAGAAAAATGGGGGTGACCGCATGTCATTTTTTAAAAAGAAAAAAAAAAATCACTAAAAAAAGTGTGGGATCTCCTCTATTTTTCAGAACCAGCCAAGGTACAGCACACAGCTGAGGGTTGCAGCCCGCAGCTTCTGCTGTTCCTGTGCTAGATAAGAAAAATAGGGGGGCCCCAATTCAATTTTTTTTACCCCAAAAAATAAAAAAAACAGCTGGAAAAGCTAGCTGTCACTCTTTCGAGCTATTCTGTTATTTCTTTCTATCTATTCTATATATTCTTTCTTATTGTCTATTGTATATATTCTTTCTATCTAACTATTATTTTTATTTTTTTCTATCTCTTCTATCTATCAATTATCCTAATCTATCATATTTTATTTCTCCTTTAAAAAACTCACCCTGTCAAAAACGCATCCAAAATGCTTGCGTTTTGGATGCATTTTTTTTTGTCAAGCGCAGTGTTTGCAATTGTCAAAGTCTGCCAGAGGGTGCAATTTTTTTTGTCAAATCAAGAACGCAAGTTGCACACATACCCTTACTAACTCGGGAACTCCCAACCCCTATGCTATGAGGCCTGCTACACCAAAACTCCTAGTCCTGCATCTCTTGTGCAAGACTCCCTCCTAGCAAATAGGGAGCCCAATGCCACCTTGTCACAGCGACAGAATTGTGGCACAACTCACATAAAACTTACACAATATACATTGGCAATGCAGCGCACGATGTCTTCAGGGGAGTACTGACCATGGGTAACCCTCTTATATCCCTCCCCTCTTTAACCTTGGTCATTCCCGACCAACTGGGCATCTGAAAAACATAAAAGCATGCACACATTCTACACTTAAAACAGTATCAAAACATTTCTTGATTTAAACATGAGGACTGTGGCCAACAACAGTACCCCACTCAGTCCAAGGAAGCAGTCTCTTTGTTTGGGACTTTGATTACCCACAAAATTGTTTTGTCATTATCTCCCACCAACTGCAAAGTGGGGGGCATATTTCTTTAAGAAAAATTCATCCACAAAGTTCTGGGGGCACAAACTGAAAAACACTGTCCTGTTTCCTGACCTGGCCAGCACATCGGGTCATCCGTTTCACTTTTCCCTCCTCCATGCTGCACAGGATAGGGCTCAGTCTCTCAGGGGCCATGGACTTTTCCCCCCATGGACTTTGTCCTGAAACAGGACAGGACTAAGTCCAGGGGGCAACGTCCATAAACAGGACATGATTAGTCCACAGGGGCAAAATGGGCCAAGTCCATGAGAGCTGCAAGGGACTCCTGGGCCGAAGTCACAGTCTTCCTCCTGCCCCAAGGGCTGGCAGAGTTCCCAAATCCAGCAGGGGGGCGCAACATGTGCCGAGCTTGGATTGGGGGGAAACAAAAAAACACACAGTTCAGACCACGAGGGGTATTACAACATCCCTCCACAATAATCAAAAGCAAAAACCTGGCCTTGTCCGGCCGCGAGGGTTATCATATTATCCCTTGGCTCACACAGGGCAACATCTCAGCCCAACAGAGGCTCATGGCCTTTAAAGGGGTTATCCGGCTTAATTTGCTTTTTTTTTATTATTTCCCTATGGGGCTACATTGGGGCAGGTAAGTAGATAGAGACCACTTACCTGCCCTGCTGTCAGCCCCTCTCCCCCGGCTCAGAGCGGTCATGTGACCGCTCCTGCCGCGATTTTGCTGCTTCCGGTCATTTCATGTCTACATGGGCAGGGCCATGTTGACATGCAAATGTGGAAACAGCATGTCGCCTCCTTGCTGGGCTGTACAGTGCGATGAGCCCCGCCCCCCTTCCCTGCACCCTCCCACACATTCCCCCGCACCTCCCCCTGCACTGCTGTGGGGGTCCGTGACCTGGCGGCGGGGCCTGGCGGCAGCTGCCATGGTGTCAGCTCCAGCACCGGCCCCCCTGCTCAGGATCACACATTCAAATATACCGGCATCACAGATCACAGATGCCGGTACATTTGAAAGTGCTGATGAGAAGCAGCGCAGCGCTGCTTCTCATCTTGCACGCTGTCTGAACTCTCTTCAGCACAGCGGTGAAGTCACCACTGTGCTGATATGTCTAGAGCACAGACAGCGCGCGAACGTGCAGGAGCGGCGGGGACCGATGACGGGTGAGTATGTACTCCCTATGGGGTGGTGTGTGTGTGTGTGTGTGTGTGTATGCGGTGCACAGCCCGATGTGTGTGTGTGTGTGTGTATGTATGTTTGTGTATGCGGTGCACAGCCCGATGTGTGTGTATGCGGTGCAGAGCCTGATGTGGTGAGGGGTGCAGAGCCCGATGTGGTGTGGGGTGCAGAGCCCGATGTGGGGCTGTTATTTGCAATGCTGTAGTGTAGTGCGCTGCCCTGTAGTGCCCTGCCCTGTAGTGCCCTGCCGTGCAGTGCGCTGCCGTGCAGTGCGCTGCCGTGTAGTGTGCTGCCCTGTAGTGCGCAGCCCTGTAGTGTCCTGTAGTGTCCTGCCCTGTAGTGCTCTGTAGTGTCCTGCCCTGTAGTGTCCTGTAGTGTCCTGCCCTGTAGTGTCCTGTAGTGATCTGCCGTGTAGTGTGCTGCCCTGTAGTGTCCTGTCCTGTAGTGTCCTGTAGTGCGCTGCCCTGCAGTGTCCTGCCCTGTAATGTGCTGCCCTGTAGTGTCCTGTCCTGTAGTGTCCTGTACTGTGCTGCCCTGTAGTGTCCTGTAATGTGCTGCCCTGTAGTGTCCTGTCCTGTAGTGTCCTGTAATGTGCTGCCCTGTAGTGTCCTGCCCTGTAGTGCCCTGTAGTGTGCTGCCCTGTAGTGTCCTGTAATGTGCTGCCCTGTAGTGTCCTGTCCTGTAGTGTCCTGTAATGTGCTGCCCTGTAGTGATCTGTCCTGTAGTGTCCTGTAATGTGCTGCCCTGTAGTGTACTGTAATGTGCTGCCCTGTAGTGTCCTGCCCTGTAATGTGCTGCTCTGTAGTGCCCTGTAGTGTGCTGCCCTGTAGTGTCCTGTAATGTGCTGCCCTGTAGTGTCCTGTCCTGTAGTGTCCTGGAATGTGCTGCCCTGTAGAGTCCTGCCCTGTAGTGCCCTGTAGTGTGCTGCCCTGTAGTGTCCTGTAGTGTCCTGCCCTGTAGTGTCCTGTCCTGTAGTGTCCTGTAATGTGCTGCCCTTTTGTCTCCTGCCCTGTAGTGCCCTGTAGTGTCCTGTCCTGTAGTGTTCTGTAATGTGCTGCCCTGTAGTGTCCTGTCCTGTAGTGTCCTGTAATGTGCTGCCCTGTAGTGTCCTGTAGTGTCCTGTAATGTGCTGCACTGCAGTGTCCTGCCCTGTAGTGTCCTGCCGTGTAGTGATGAGAGGTCAGTGCTGGGGCAGAATATACTGACAGGGAATGTGTGTGCAGGGGGCGGACAGAGGGTGCGGCTGGACACTGGGGTGGGGCTGGACACTGAGGCCGGGCGGTGCCAGCTGTGACTGGGAGGTTTTGCACAGGAAGTGGTCATGTTTGCTGGAGCTGAATGTAAACAAGAAGCTGCACAGAATAAAGAGATAATTCAAGAGGAACAAAAGTTAGAAAACAAAAAATAACAATGTAGGGGTGATTAATATGACAATACAGCACAGATTAGCTTAAACTCAAACATTTTTGTTATGTCGGACAACCCCTTTAACTTTTTCTCACAGGAGGGCAGTCGGGAACTGGCCTCCCCGTCCACAAACTGGCAATTTTTCAATTGTCCTCAGCCACTTCCAGCCTTCTTCTTTTCTGAGGTCAACCTCTTTTTACATGCATCAATTGTATTTGGGGACATCGGGCGTCGCCATATCCATGGGTTTCTCATCCGGTCGGCTCCATCCGGGTGCTCCTGCTTCCCCCGGGGTCCTCTCCAAGTACATTTGGTAGACTTTGTCTCCGGTGATGATCACCGAGGGGGCTGCTGCAGCCACTGCAAGGGATGGCGGATGTTCTGCCTGTTTCCGCGCCGGTCATTGGGTTGTCTGGTGCTCCCTCTGTTCTCTCAGGCCCGCCGGAGCCGCTGATCTAGTTGGCTCAGCAGCTACTGCTCTCTGTCGTTTCTCCATGCGCTCCGCCTCGGCCTCCGCAGGCTGTGTCACCCCGACCATGCACCATCCCTTTCGGCATTGCAGCTTTATAAAGGTGACCCTCTCTCCCACATAGAGGGTCCGCAGCCAGGAAAGGAGAGACGGCCTGGTCACCATGGCCCGGTTGACGTAGACCTGGTGACAGGTATACTCCTCCTCGATAAAGCCGTAGCCTTTGGTCCTAGTTGAAAGTGACTTCCCAGCCTGAGGAGCATTGGCAATCGAATTTGTGCCTTTTAGGACCGTCCTTCCAGTCCCGAGCCAATGCATCCGCCTGCATTCTCTCCCTCACAACTGCCTCCTAATCCTGCAGGGTCCAAGCTGTCACCCAGTCACTTGGGGGCAGGGCTGCTGCTGGCACCTGCTCGCGTCAGGGCTCACTGCCAGGTACGTGGCTCATGGGTCTCAGCAGCATGTCTCTCCCCCTGCAGTATTTGGGAGCGGAGGCCTCCAACGGTGCGGCACCAGGTCGGAACCAGGGCACAATCGGTCCTACCTCTTCAAGGCCTGACTCCTCCTCCGACTTCAGCTCCATTTCTTCCAGGGCTGGCATGTCTGGATCATCTGCTGGGGCCTCTGTCTTTTTCTCCGGGGCTCAACCGGCCGCAGGGGCTGCTTCCACATCTTCCGGTTCCGCCATCGTCAGCCTGGCCCAGCAGTGTATTTTTAGTTCAGTGCGGACAAGACCCAGGGCGGGGTGCGCAGTGGCACCCCAGCTGACATAGATGAGTGACTCCGCTCATGAATCTGCCGGAGTTTTGCTCACCAACTGCTCCTGGAGTCATCAGCTGGATAATCCCCGGCAGCTCTCGTGGGTCTCAGGAATTCTCCGTATCTTCCTCACACAACTTTCTTTCTCCTTGACATCTCACAAAATGGCGCCAGCCGACTTAGTGACACACGTTTTGTGTCCTGGGGCCCGCCTCTTCTGGTGCCAGTGGCCTGCTGCGTCACTTGTCCATCTCGCCAGCCGCGCCCATAGCCACGCCCCTCGCTGACACTGGAGGTCACTCACCAGTAGGCGTTTCTTCGGTGACCACACCCCTCTCACCTGGGTGCATTCTGCTCCAGGACGGACCTCATCTTCAGTGCCTCCGCTCTTTATGGCTGCCACTCCTCCGGACCGAGTATGTTTTCGCACCATTGAGCGCTGTCGCCTCCCACGATGGGCAGGGTCTCTCTCCCTCTGGTCACTCGTCACCATCTTGGGGTCCACGCTGTCGTCCGCCATCTTAATTTTCAGTCTCTTTATAACAAGTCCATTCGTGGTGCCTGTTGCAGCCGCTTCGCGTCAGGTGTTCCACAAACCGCACCAGGGATTTTTATTTATTATTATTATTATTATTTATTTATAGAGCACCATTGATTCCATGGTACTGTACATGAGAAGGGGTTACATACAGAACACATATACAAGTTACAGTAGACAGACTAGTACAAAGGGAAAAGGACCCTGCCCTTGCGGGCTTACATTCTATAGGATTTTGGGGAGGAGACAGTAGGTGCGGTGTAGGTTGGGCGGCGGCTCCGCACGTTGGTCAGGCGAATAGCTGTCACTGCTGGGTTCCTCGTCGTGGCAGGTGCTATGGCAGGCAGGATGATGAAGCGGGTCCCTGGTGGATGATGAGGCTTTTATTGGCCGTTGGCACCTAAGCGCAGGGCAGTGGCGCTGGAAAGGTTGAGCCAACACAATCTCTGCTGGTTCAGGGTGTAGTTTACTCACAACTTCAGCTGCCAGCCTGGTCACACTGGTCACTGCCATGATGGGCTCAGGTTAATCCCAGATCCGGTCATGGGTGATCACTGGCATTGTGAAAGGAGAAGGAGAGAGTGAGTGTCCTATTTCTAGGGTGTCCCCCTCAGCAGTTAGGTACCCCTGCTGAGCTCCTGCTCCAACGCTCAGAGCCCAGTAAAATCCAAGTTTTCCAGAGAGATCTTGCCATAACTATGGTCTGGACTCAACTGTGTGAGTGTGTTGCGCCTTCCTCTACCACCAGTGGAACCCACCCCCCAGGTGGCTGGCTTCAGTGATCGGGAAGTCCCATAACCGTTATGACCACCCCCTTACTTGAGATAGATACAACACCTCACTTGAGGTGCAGTACCCTGTGGCGACCTGAACCTCAGGGGTGCCACATTTCCACCACACTCTTCCCTGGAATAAAGTGTCAGCAGTGACTTCTGTGCCCCTGATTGTCTTACTAGTGCAGTGTTGCCCCCAACCCCACCGTGTGCAGTTTTCCTTATGCAATCATTTATCCCCATGTGCCTCCTTCCCCCGTGCGCTGTCTTCCTAGTGCATTGTCACACCCCTATGTGCTGTTGTCTGCCCGCCATTATGCGGCCTTCATTGTGCTTTTTCTTCCCAGTGCGAGGAGCTAAGCGTCCAGACTGGCAGACACCAGTGGCGTCACCTGTGGGGCGACGCTGATGTCCTGTATCGCTGGGTATAATGACACTTCTCATTGCTCAGGACACTGGGGGAGACGCTGCACTAGGAAAACACCCAGGGAGACAGCAGTGACAGCGCTGCACATGAAACAAGTGTCACTGGTAAATCATTGTTTCAGGGAGGGGCAGACGCTGTGGAAGTGACACTGACACTGCTCCCCCCAATGCTTTGAGTATCCCAGCATGCACTGCAGTATTCAGACAAAAAATTAGGTAAGAAAAAAAACAAAGAAGCAGTTAGGGTAGATGGGGAAACGGTAGAACATTTTTACAGCCTAGTATATTAGAAAACAGCTTATATTATGGCACTAAATGTTTCAAAATTCCATGTCTGCTGGTGCGGTTTCTCTTTAAAACAATAAACCGTGCTCTACTCACTCTCCCTGGGTCCAGCACGGACTCTGCCGTTTTTGTTTGCAGCGTTAATGACACGTTGACAACCAGTCAGTGAGCTCAGCATCTTTTCTCACTGCAGACAACAGCAGCCAGCGGCAGAGATTCAGTGCTGGACCAGGGGAGGGTGAGTAAAAAGCTAGTGGTTGTAAAAACCTCTGCATCTGGGTAAGTGGGGGTGCTCTGAAAGTAGAAAACCTTATTAAAGTGGATTCCCAAGGAATTTATAATTATACCCTATCAACAAAATAGGAAACCACTTACTAATAGTGGAAAGTCCAAAGGTTAGTGGACAATGCTTTGGAAAACCCAGACAAAGCAATTAAGGCTGAACATGCACACCCCTGCTCCACTCATTGTCTATGGCACTGGTGAAGATATCTGAGCTCTTTATTGGCGATTTCCAGCAGTCCCATAGGCAATGGGCATTTCCACTATACCTGGACCACTGACATCTTTACACAATAATTCTCTACTCACGACAGATTTAACAGGCAACGTATTTCTTCACATGTCCAGAGGTATGGTGTCCATAATGAGGGATCTAGTGTCCAATGTGGGTATGAGGCCCCTTCATTCTTTCTTTCCTGACTACCGCAGTCCCGCAGGAGCTTGGCTTGGTTCTGAGCAATTGAAGAGTTTTATTAACTCCCTTTCACCACAAACAAACTTTTATAGGCCCTTGATGCCCTTTGAGTCTCTGTGTCTGGGGGGAGAGCCTATGGAAAACACCATTGCCCTGCTGTACAAAATGTTCCAGATTGAGTTGTCTGGACAGGAAGATGATGTCCCTTTCTTCTTAAAATGGGAGGTGGATTTGGGGAGACCCCTCACGCGTGAAGAACGCTCAAAAATATTACCCTTTACCCACAAGTCGTCGCTGGATGTAGCGTCACAGGAGCGGGGCTACAAAATAGTTTCTAGGTGGTATCACTGCCCCTCCAGAATTCATTCCATGTTCCCATCTGTCTCTGAAGAATGCTGGAGATGCGCAAACGATAGAGGCTCATACATCCACATGTGGTGGTCTTGTCCTCTCCTACAATATTTTTGGATAGACGTGTTTGCCCTTCTGAATAAAGTGTCATCCACTAGGTTTGAGCCGACGCCGGTACTGGCTTATCTATCCTTAAGCAATATCTCGATCGCCAACTTCAAGAGAAGTCTGTTAAGGCATTTTTTGACGGGGGCAAGGAGATTAATCCCAAGGTACTGGAGGCAGAACAAAGTGCCCTGGCGGGCTGAACTGGTGGCCGAGATTAACCAGATCTATAGGATGGAGGAGCTGGTCGGCCAGGCGTCGGACTCGGGGGAGCGAGTGTTCAGGCTGTGGGCTGTGGGTGCCGTGGATTATGTACAGAGAGACACCAGACCTGGTAATATGGCTTCAAGCCTCAGTTGGGGGCATGAGACCTCTGTGATTGTCCATTCCATAAAACAAAAGTGCCTGGGGCTGCACACGACCCAGACGAGACATCATCTTGGTCCTTCTTTTCTTTTTCCTCTCCCCCCTACATTTCTTCTTTTCTCATCTTTCTTTCCTCCTTGTACATTTTATGTTATGTTTACATAGTTAGCCCGGATTGCCATCTCAGAGACTTTGTGCATCTACTTTGCCTCCCCTTTCTAAACGAGGCTGCATACATTTTTGCATGGGGGGTGGATTATTGGTCACCCAGTGGGCATCATCTCCAAAACAAAGCTATTACATGGGTGATGATGGTCTGACCTGAAGTGTGTAATCAAAGGAATTATTATGCAAGTAGAAAAGTGTTGTATTACTTATTACCTCCAAGATTTGAGTTATTCTACTCTATATCATATGTTGCCTATCCTATAACTTGTAAACCTGTTCTTTATTTGAATAAAATCTGCTTTACACAAAAAATATACACATATTTGCTATTGCTGCGTTCAGAAATGCCCAATCTATCAAAATATAAAATCAATTAATCTGATCGGTAAAGAGCACAGGGAGAAAAAAAATTCCAAACACCAAAAGTATGTTTTTTGGTCTCTACAACATTTCATTAAAATGCAATTACAGGCGATCAAAACTTCGCATCTACCCAAAAATAGAATAATTAATAACGTTAGTTCAAGACACAAGAAATAAGTGGTTGTTGAGGACCAGATCCCGAAAAATGAGAATGCTACAAGTCATGAAAAATGGCGCAACCCTCCCCCCCCACCACTCAGATAAAAGTAGAACTATACATGTTTGTTATCTACGAACTCGTGCTCACCTAGGGAATCATACTGTCAGGTCAATTATAACATAAAGTGAACACTGTAAGTTAAAAAAAAAACACCGAAAAGCAATTGTGCAATTGCACTTTTTTTTTTTTTGCAATTTCACCGCACTTGGATTTTTTTTCAGTCTTCCAATACAACATGGGCAGAATGGTGTTACTCAAAAGTGCAATTCGTCCCGCAAAAAAAACCAAGCCCTCATATAGCTATATTGACAAAAAAATACAAAAAGTTATGGCTCTTGGAAGTAGAGGAGGAGAAAAAAAATGGAAAACCGGCGGGTGGTGAAGGGGTTAAAGAGAGCACAGAAAATCCAAAGCAAAATTGGGATAGGCGGACACCGCTAAAGACACGGCCTTACAATTTATATATAAGGGACTGGAGGGAGGTTTAGTTCTGATGGCCATTTTATGAGCTATGAGGCTGCACACAGAAAGGTGAGCAAGATGGCACTTATAAAAATTGTTCTTCATCAAACTCTGTTCTCCCAAATGAAATGTGTTGGAGGAGAGCAGCAGAACCAGCAACATAATTACTGGAAGTGGCCCAGGACAGAAGAGTGGCTTTATTATCGGAAGGGGGCAAGTATGGGGTGGAAGGGCATTATTATAAGTGGGGGCCCAGGACAGGAGGGGGGGAGGGTATTTTAAGAGGGTGCCCAGGAGAGGGCATTATTATATGAAGGGGCCCAAGATGGAGTGTGGGGGGGGCAATATTATAAGAGGGTGCCCAGGACGGGATTCGGGGAGGCATTATTATAAGAGTATCCATGAGAGTAGGGGGCACTATTATAGGGTGGGGGACATTATTATAAGAGGGTGTCCAGGAGAGGAAGGGGCCCAGGACGGAGTGGGGGGACATTATTATCAGTGGGTGCCCAGGAGAGGATGGGGCATTATTATAGAAAGGGGCCCAGTATGGGGTTGGGGGGGTATTATTATAAGAGGGTGCCCAGGAGAGGAAGGAGCCCAGGACGGAGTGGGAGGACATTATTATGAGGGTGCCCAGGAGAGGAGGGGGCATTATTGGAAGGGCCCAGGATGGGTGACAATTACTATATGGGGGAGAATGAGGAATGTTGATTGCTTTATGAGAAGTGGGGATTTTAATCCCTTCACCCCCGGGCGATTTTTCATTTTTGTTTTTTTCTCACCTTCTGAGAGCCATAACTTTATTTTTTTTCCCCATCAGTATTGCCATAGAAGGGCTTATTTTTTTGCGGAACAGTTTGTACTTTTGAATGACCTCATTTATTTTACCATGTAGTGTACTGGAAAACAGGAAAAAAAATCCCAAATGTGGAGAAATTGTGAAAAGAAGGGAATTTTGTTACTTACCGTAAATTCCTTTTCTTCTAGCTCTTATTGGGAGACCCAGACGATTGGGTGTATAGCACTGCCTCCGGAGGCCACACAAAGCAATTACACTAAAAAGTTTAAGGCCCCTCCCCTTCTGGCTATACACCCCCAGTGGGATCACTGGCTCACCAGTTTTAGTGCAAAAGCAAGAAGGAGGAAAGCCAATAACTGGTTTAAACAAATTCACTCCGAGAAACATCGGAGAACTGAAAACCGTTCAACATGAACAACATGTGTACCCGCAAACAAACCAAAAATCCCGAAGGACAACAGGGCGGGTGCTGGGTCTCCCAATAAGAGCTAGAAGAAAAGGAATTTACGGTAAGTAACAAAATTCCCTTCTTCTTCGGCGCTCTATTGGGAGACCCAGACGATTGGGACGTCCAAAAGCTGTCCCTGGGTGGGTAAAGAAATACCTCATGTTAGAGCTGCAAGACAGCCCTCCCCTACGGGGAGGCAACTGCCGCCTGCAGGACTTTTCTACCTAGGCTGGCGTCCGCCGAAGCATAGGTATGCACCTGATAATGTTTGGTGAAAGTGTGCAGACTCGACCAGGTAGCTGCCTGGCACACCTGTTGAGCCGTAGCCTGGTGTCGCAATGCCCAGGACGCACCCACGGCTCTGGTAGAATGGGCCTTTAGCCCTGACGGAACCTGAAGCCCCGCAGAACGGTAGGCTTCAAGAATTGGTTCTTTGATCCATCGAGCCAGGGTGGCCTTAGAAGCCTGCGACCCCTTGCGCTTACCAGCGACAAGGACAAAGAGTGCATCCGAACGGCGCAGGGGCGCTGTGCGGGAAATGTAGATTCTGAGTGCTCTCACCAGATCTAACAAATGTAAATCCTTCTCATACCGATGAACTGCATGAGGACAAAACGAAGGCAAAGAGATATCCTGATTAAGATGAAAAGAGGATACCACCTTCGGGAGAAACTCCTGAATGGGGCGCAGCACTACCTTGTCCTGGTGGAAGACCAGGAAGGGAGCCTTGGATGACAGCGCTGCCAGCTCAGACACTCTCCGAAGAGATGTGATCGCTACCAGAAAAGCCACTTTCTGTGATAGCCTAGAAAGTGAAACCTCCCTCAGAGGCTCGAAGGGCGGCTTCTGGAGGGCAACTAGTACCCTGTTCAGATCCCATGGATCTAACGGTCGCTTGTACGGGGGTACGATATGACAAACCCCCTGCAGGAACGTGCGCACCTTGGAAAGTCGAGCTAGACGCTTCTGAAAAAAGACAGATAGCGCCGAGACTTGCCCTTTAAGGGAGCCGAGCGACAAACCTTTTTCTAACCCAGATTGGAGGAAAGAAAGAAGGATAGGTAATGCAAATGGCCAGGGAGACACTCCCTGAGCAGAGCACCAGGATAAGAATATCCTCCACGTTCTGTGGTAGATCTTAGCAGGCGTGGGCTTCCTAGCCTGTCTCATGGTGGCAACGACCCCTTGGGATAAGCCTGAAGACTCTAGGATCCAGGACTCAATGGCCACGCAGTCAGGTTGAGGGCCGCAGAATTCCGATGGAAAAACGGCCCTTGGGACAGTAAGTCTGGTCGGTCTGGCAGCGCCCACGGTTGGCCGACCGTGAGATGCCACAGATCCGGATACCACGCCCTCCTCGGCCAGTCTGGAGCGACGAGTATGACGCGGCTGCAGTCGGATCTGATCTTGCGTAGCACTCTGGGCAAGAGTGCCAGAGGTGGAAACACATAAGGGAGCCGGAACTGCGACCAATCTTGCACTAGGGCGTCTGCTGCTAGAGCTCTTTGATCGCGAGACCGTGCCATGAAGGTTGGGACCTTGTTGTTGTGCCGAGACGCCATTAGATCGACGTCCGGCCTTCCCCATCGGCGACAGATTTCCTGAAACACGTCCGGGTGAAGGGACCATTCCCCTGCGTCCATGCCCTGGCGACTGAGGAAGTCTGCTTCCCAGTTTTCTACGCCGGGGATGTGAACTGCGGATATGGTGGAGGCCATGGCTTCCACCCACATCATAATGCGCCGGACTTCCTGGAAGGCTTGCCGACTGCGAGTCCCGCCCTGGTGATTGATGTATGCCACCGCTGTGGAGTTGTCCGATTGAATTCGGATCTGCTTCCCTTCCAGCCACTGCTGGAAGGCTAGCAGGGCAAGAAACACCGCTCTGATTTCCAGAACATTGATCTGAATGCTGGACTCCTGCTGAGTCCACGTACCCTGAGCCCTGTGGTGAAGAAACACTGCTCCCCACCCTGACAGACTCGCGTCTGTCGTGACCACCGCCCAGGACGGTGGTAGGAAGGATCTTCCCTGTGATAAGGAGGTGGGAAGAAGCCACCACTGCAGAGAGTCCTTGGCCGTCTGGGAAAGGAAGACTGTCCTGTCCAGGGATTTTGACTTCCCGTCCCATTGGCGGAGAATGTCCCATTGAAGTGGACGCAGATGAAACTGCGCAAACGGAACCGCCTCCATTGCCGCCACCATCTTCCCGAGGAAGTGCATGAGGCGTCTTAAGGAGTGCGACTGACTCTGAAGGAGAGCCTGCACCCCCGTCTGTTGTGACCTCTGCTTGCTCAGCGGAAGCTTCACTATCGCTGAGAGAGTATGAAACTCCATGCCAAGATACGTTAGTGATTGGGTCGGTGACAGATTTGACTTTGGGAAGTTGATGATCCACCCGAACGCCTGGAGAGTCTCCAGTGCAAAATTCAGGCTGAGTTGGCATGCCTCCTGAGAGGGTGCCTTGACCAATAGATCGTCCAAGTAAGGGATCACAGAGTGTCCGTGAGAGTGCAAGACTGCTACCACTGCTGCCATGATCTTGGTGAACACCCGGGGGGCTGTCGCCAGACCAAATGGCAGAGCCACGAACTGAAGATGTTCGTCTCCTATCACGAAGCGCAGAAAGCGTTGGTGCTCCGTAGCAATCGGCACGTGAAGATAAGCATCCTTGATGTCTATTGACGCTAGGAAATCTCCTTGGGACATTGAGGCAATGACTGAGCGGAGGGATTCCATCCAGAACCGCCTGGCGTTCACATGCTTGTTGAGCAGTTTTAGGTCCAGAACGGGACGGAAGGAGCCGTCCTTTTTTGGAACCACAAAGAGGTTGGAGTAAAATCCTCGGCCCCGTTCCAGAGGGGGGACAGGGATCACGACTCCTTCTGCTCTTAGAGAGTCCACCGCCTGCAGCAGGGCATCTGCTCGGTTGGGGTGTGGGGAGGTTCTGAAGAACCGAAGTGGAGGCCGAGAACTGAACTCGATTCTGTACCCGCGAGACAAAATGTCTGTTACCCACCGGTCCTTGACCTGTGACAGCCAAATGTCGCAAAAGCGGGAGAGCCTGCCACCGACCGAGGATGCGGAGGGAGGAGGCCGAAAGTCATGAGGTAGCCGCCTTGGAAGCGGTTCCTCCATTTGCTTTCCTGGGGCGTGAGTGAGCCCGCCAGGAATCTGAGCTCCCTTGTCCTTTCTGAGTCCCTTTGGACGAGGAGAATTGGGGCTTGCCCGAGCCTCGAAAGGACCGAAACCTCGACTGCCACTTTTTCTGTTGAGGTTTACTTGCTCTGGGCTGTGGCAAGGAAGAGTCCTTACCCTTGGACTGTTTTATGATTTCAGCCAATGGCTCACCAAACAGTCTGTCTCTAGATAATGGCAAGCTGGTTAAGCATTTTTTGGAACCAGCATCTGCTTTCCAGTCCTTTAACCATAAGGCTCTGCGCAAAACCACAGAATTGGCGGCCGCCATAGAGGTACGGCTCGTAGACTCTAGGACAGCATTGATAGCATAGGTCGCAAACGCAGACATTTGCGAAGTTAGGGACGCCACCTGTGGTACTGCTGGATGCATGATAGCATCCACCTGTGCTAAACCCGCTGAAATAGCCTGTAGTGCCCACACGGCCGCGAATGCTGGAGCAAACGACGCGCCGATAGCTTCATAGACAGATTTCAACCAAAGGTCCATCTGTCTGTCATTGGCATCTTTAAGTGAAGCGCCATCTTCTACTGCGACTATGGATCTAGCCGCCAGCTTGGAAATTGGGGGATCCACCTTTGGGCACTGGGTCCAGCGTTTGGCCACTTCAGGGGGAAAAGGATAACGGGTATCCTTAGAACGTTTAGAGAAACGCTTGTCTGGATGAGCGTCGTGCTTTTGGATTGATTCTCTGAAGTCAGAGTGGTCCAAAAAAGCACTTAATTTACGCTTGGGATACAGGAAATGGAACTTCTCCTGCTGTGCAGCTGCCTCCTCTGCAGAAGGGGCTGGGGGGGAAATATCCAACAGTCTATTAATCGCCGATATAAGGTCATTAACCATGGCGTCACCATCAGGGGCATCCAGATTGAGAGGGGCCTCAGGATTAGACTCCTGATCACCGTCCTCAGTCTCATCACAGAGAGACTCTTCTCGCTGAGACCCTGAGCAGTGTGATGACGTCGAGGGTCTTTCCCAGCGAGCACGCTTAGGCTGCCTGGGACTGTCATCTGAGTCAGAGACTTCAGCCTGTGATGCTTGAGACCCCCTTGAAGTACGGATTAGTTCCAACTGAGGGGGACCAGTGAGCATAGCCACAGCGGTGTCCATAGTCTGAGGAACTGGCCTGGCCTGCAAGGTCTCCAGGATCCTTGTCATAGCCTCAGACATTTTATCAGCAAACACTGCAAAGTCTGTCCCCGTCACCGGGGCAGGGTTCACAGGCGTCTCTGCCTGGGCTACCACCACAATAGGCTCTGGCTGGCGAAGTGCCACTGGGACTGAACATTGCACACAATGTGAATCATTGGAGCCTGCTGATAGATTAGCCCCACATGCAGTACAAACAGTGTACACAGCCCGTGCCTTGGCAGCCTTGCGTTTTGCGGATGACATGTTGCTGCGTCCTCAGAGCAGTACAGAGTGTCCAGACAGAAGCGACCTTACAGTGCACTATATAAATATATATATATATATATATATATATGGTACCAATAAAGAAGTACACTAATATATCACTGAGGCACTAGTGGGGCCTGCACTACTGTGCAGCTTACCACCCGCTTAGGAGCGGTGTGTGGTCGCCAGAAATCCCTCTAGTCTGGGTCTCCCAGAGCCTGCTGCCTCCTTCCAGCCAGATCGCATGTGTAATGGCTGCCGGCGTCCTTGTGGAGAGGGGGGGCGGGCCCTGGGCGTACACCAACGAAGAGCGGGAAGTCTGCTTCCCCTTGTGCCTAGTGAGAGGGCTGGAGCATGTAAATAAGGCTCCAGCCCTCGGCGCAGCCATTGAGCAGCGTCTCTCCCCTACCCTGATTGACAGGGTGGGGGCGGGAACGAAGCGGCGCTAGGCCGCAGAAGCCGGGGGCTAAAGTTAAAAACGCCGCCGCCGTACAAGCGCGGTCGGCGCCAAGCCCCCGGCGCACTACAAGTCGCAGCTGCGCCGCCGCTCCAGGAGCGGTCGGCGCAGTAGTTCCCAACATACAATCGTCACTCAGCAAAGCTGCAGTGACCTAACCCCCAGCGTACAGCGCCACTGTCCCCGGCGCACTATAACGCTCAGCAAGCCCTGAGAGTGTCCGTGCCTGCCGGGGACACAGAGTACCTGAAGTTGCAGGGCCATGTCCCTGAACGGCACTCCCGCTCCCAATCCAGCAGGTTCTATGGGTCTGTGGATGGAGCCCGGCCCCAGGGCTTGGGGGCCGGCAGGATCCCACTTCCACAGAGCCCCTCAGGGGGATGTGGAAGGAAAACAGCATGTGGGCTCCAGCCTCCGTACCAGCAATAGGTACCTCAACCTTACAAGCACCATCACGGGTGAGAAGGGAGCATGCTGGGGGCCCTATATGGGCCCTCTTTTCTTCCATCCGATAGAGCCAGCAGCTACTGCTGACTACAAACAGTGGAGCTATGCGTGGATGTCTGACCTCCTTCGCACAAAGCAGAAAACTGGTGAGCCAGTGATCCCACTGGGGGTGTATAGCCAGAAGGGGAGGGGCCTTACACTTTTTAGTGTAATTGCTTTGTGTGGCCTCCGGAGGCAGTGCTATACACCCAATCGTCTGGGTCTCCCAATAGAGCGCCGAAGAAAAGGGAAATTCCACAATGGTGTGTGGTGTTTTTTTTTTCTCCTTCCACTTGTTAACTATATAGGAAATCTGATCTAGCAGTATTATTCCCTAGGTCAGTACACATTTGTAGATACCAAACATGTATAATATTAGTTTTTATCTAAATGGTTAAAAAAATTCAGAAGTTTGTTCAAAAAAAGAATTGCGCTTTTGTTGCAATTTTCTGAGACCCGTAGCGTTCTTATTTTTCAGGATCTGGGACCCAGTGATAGTTTATTTTTTGCGCCTTGAGCTTATGTTTTTAATTTATTCCATTTTCAGGCACATGTAATGTTTTCATTGCCTGTAATTGTACCGCCCCGCGAGCTCGGCCGGCCGCCGAGCCGCTCGGATCCGTGCTCGTACGGTGGGTGGCTCGAGCTCCTCACGGACCAGGGGGTCACGTCGCTCTGCAAGGGGGTTGGCGCTACACGTGGGGACTTCGGTGGGGAGTTCCACGGCTGGGGCCGCGGTGGTTGGTAAGGGATTTAAGTTTGTGACGCCGCTCACGGGTTGTGGTGAAGGGATGGACACCACCACTGCCATTGACTAGGCCTCCCGGGGACGGTGTTGCGCAGCTTGGTGTTGACCCCTCTGTGAGTAGGGGAGTGATGGTCCCGGGGGCCCGAGGGAAGGTGCTGAGGCGATGGAGATGGGCGCGTGCTGGGTGCTGGTGTGGTACGGCGCGGTGCGCGGCCCGAAGGCACTGGTGTACTCACTATGACACAGTACACTGGAGTCTCTGGTAAACCAAACGAGGTGATGAACAGTGCCTGCAGCCAGCTGCAGCTTCTCCCTTAACAGGTTGGTGGTTTCCACCTTTCTCCTGCACCTTTATAAAAACGGCAAGACCAGAAGCAGAGCTCGTAGTGTAGCAGCAGGAAGACATCTTACCTATCGCAGCATAGTGTATCCTCCGCTGCCACCAATGGTTTACATCCGGCCAGTATATATAGTCCCTCTCTCTACCCTGTCCCTGGGCTCCCTCCACATATTCACCTCCACTATGCTGCGATAGGTAAGATGTCTTCCTGCTGCTACACTACAAGCTCTGCTTCTGGTCTTGCCGTTTTTATAACACAATGTCCTTATGTTATTGCAGGCATTTCTCTGGTGCTCTCACCATTAGGTATGTTCTTCTTTTTCCCTTTTCCCAACATTAGTCACACATCCTCTTACTTAGGCTATTTCTCTATTCCAGTACAACAAGTCCTCACGCATTGTGTGGTTTACCTAACATACCACGTATGATTGGTTATCATACTACATATACTCAGGTCGCCACTTATTGGTATTTATCCCTTATAACAGACCTATCTATGTTTCAATTTCTCCACCACATCATCACAGATTATCACCTTTGTTATTCATAAAGCAGCATCTATCCATCTCTTCATCTACCTATGTGAGCCCTATCTACACTATATGACAGTATTCTACTGGTATGTATCCAATATTTATGCCCTGTTCTCTTTGCTATTATATCAGCTCTTTATTCCAATTACCTATTCCTCATGAACTATCACTTCTCCTCCTCCCTCTCCCCTTTTTTCACAGTAACATATATTCTTCCATTCCAAAGTGTTCTCCTTGACTACTCACATGTAAGTTATACCATGCTCTATCCTTATTGACATTTTTCCGCCCTTACCAGCTATAGTCCTCTGTATATTATATATCTCTTTCCTTTCTCAGACTTCACTTTAACTTTCTGGCCTCCAAGGTGCTACTAGGAACTTTTCCCTGAACTTCATAAATACGGGTATGTCTCTCAGATCCCTCCCCTTTCCCCTCTTGCTCATTTTTTCCCTTGAGCCTTCCTGTTCTCCCTTCCTTCTTTCTCTTCTTCCGTTTCTTCCCCCTCCTTTCCCCCCTTTTTTTCCTCTCTTCCTTTTCTTTCCCCATCTTTCCTCTCCCCTTCCTTTCTTAATTTACAATTCTCTTATTCTACTCACATCTTATACGGCTGTATATATCCTCACCACTTCTTAACATTCACATTGCGACACCTTCCCCTTCCTTTCACATCTCCCCAATAGGTAATATGTTGTTTTCTCATTTTTTGACACTTGATGCCTTGTCATGATGTAATTGTAAATCATTTCTTGTTTTTTCTTTTTTGTATCATGCATGTCCCAGTACTTATCTGTCCCTGATGAAGGCTCTTGTGCGAGCCGACACGTCGGGCAGTACCGTTTAATTGTGAAAATAAAAATCATCCAAGCATACCATACCTGGATTGTCCAATTTCTCTTGTACTGTGTGCCGGGGTCCTTCCTTACTTTAAACAATATGGGACAACCCATATGATGATGTCATGTCTTTGGAAGCGTCTGATTTATTATTTCTGGTTTATTGGCAACATCTGAGTTAATTAGAGACACATCTGTGGATGTATATTCATATACACCTGAAACACACTGCTTCTTTGTGTAGCATGATGGGAAAGTCAAAAGAAATCAACCAGGATCTCAGGAAGAGAATTATGGACTTGCAGAAGTCTGGTTCATCCTTGGGTGCAATTTCCACATACCTGAAGGTGCCTCGTTCATCTGCACATACAATTATACGCAAGTACAAACAAGATGGGAATGTCCAGCCATCATTCCGCTGAGGAAGGGAACAGGTTCTGTGTACCAAAGATGAACATGCTTTGGACAGACATGTGCATATCAACCCAAGAAGAAAAGCAAAAGACCTTGTGAACATGCTGGTAAGATTGTGTAATTATCCACAGTGAAACGAGTACCGTATTTTTCGGACTATAAAACACACTTTTTTCCCCCCAAATGTTGGTGGAAAGTGGGGGGTGCGTCTTATAGTCTAAATGTAGGGCTGCGGGGAATGAGGGTGCTGCTGTGGAACGGGTCATCGGGGGCACGAGCAGGCTGTAGCAGCCTGCCGTGACCACGTGGGCCCGCTTATTTAATATGCACACCCATCATCTCGCCCATCATCTCTCAGCGCTGAAGCCGGCGCTGACTGGTGGGCGGGGTGATGGGCGGGAAATGGGCGCATATTAAACAGTCTGCCCGCATGATAGGCCCTGGCAACTACAGCCTAGAGTGATCATATGCGGCTGTATTCACTGCTCCCCGCGCATCATCATCAGTGCGGGGTGTAGTGAATCAGTATACTCACCGGCCACGATCCCTGCAGCACCGCGATGTCTTCCTGTCTGTGCCGGCGGCAGCTGTGTGGAGGCTAGCGGTGCGCACAGCAATGATGTCATCGCTGTGCGCACGTGTCCACACGCAGCCACCGCCGGCACAGACAGGAGGACATCGCGGTGCTGCAGGGATCGTGGCCGGCTCCACACTCCAGTGGCGCTGCTACTGACACAGACGGAGGAGGAGCGATGCTGCAGGGAGTTAGGTAAGGTGAGTTTGAACGTTTATTTTTTCTTTTTATGTGCCACAGGATGCGGGCTGTATACCAGGATGGGGTATATAGCAGGATGAGGGTATATAGCATGATGGGGGTATATTATGAGCAGGATGGGGGTATATTATGAGCAGGATGGGGGTATATTATGAGCAGGATGGGGGTATATTATGAGCAGGATGGGGTATATTATGAGCAGGATGGGGGTTATATGAGCAGGATGGGGGTTTATAAGCAGGATGGGGCTTTATAAGCAAGATGGGAGTATATGAGCAGGATTGGGGTATATGAGCAGGATGGGGGCAATATGAGCAGGATGGGGTATATAAGCAGGATGGCGGTATATAGCAGGATGGAGGTATGTAGCAGGATGGAGGTATATAGCAGGATGGGGCCACATGCCAGGATGGGGTATATAGCAGGATGCGGCCATATGCCAGTATATAGCAGGATGCGGCCATATGCCAGGATGACGGTATATAGCAGGATGTGGGCTATACCAGGGTTAGGGACATATACTGTATATACAAGGCAGTAGGATCATTACTAGAAATGAGCCACCCCCCTAGAGTTCGAGTTCGGTTCGTCGAACGGAGGACAAGTTCGTCGAACGTTCGACGAACCAATTTGAACCCCATTGAAAACAATGGCAGGCAAACACATAAAAACACATTATACATGTACAAATACAGTTAATAAACATTGTCATTAAAATTACAGGTCCCCGTGACGCGTCCTGCACTCTGTCTCCCGCCGCTTTTCCTTCTGATAATCGCTGCGTCCTCCCGGTAACCAGCACTGATGATAGGATCTTCCATGACGTCAAAATAGCATGTGACCAGTCACGTGTCTATTATCTCATTGGCTACAGACTGGTAACATGGCTAGACATCATGCTAGGTCCTGTCAGTGCATCTCTCCGGTACGCGGTGCTCGTTCCAGCATCTCCGTGTACCTGCAAAATGCTCTGGCACATGGTCGGCTTCCCCGTTCCTGCATGTGGGCGCTCTTTACAGAGTCGGCCTACATGCAAGGACTGGCTGCCACAGCCGGTAAATAGCGGCACCGGGAATCACGTGATCGGAGATTGTCGTTGCTATAGTAACGGTGGCAGCTGTGACGTCACCGCTTACAGCCCGCAGCCTCTGCTCACTCACTGAGTGATTAGACTGCAAGGAGCAGCAGCGTCTTCCTCCCATGCAGTGCTGTCTAATGTAGCAGAGCTGCATGGGTTGAAGGAGAAAGAAGACAGAAGAGCAGGATCGTGGAGGGCTGACAGGGAGTAATAAACATGGAGTCTCTAATGTGTCTGTGTATTTATTTCTATTAAAGTATTTTTTCTCTGTGTGGTGTCTTTTTTTTTTTAACCCTTTATTGGAGATTCTTAATGGCCGGGTCAAACTTGCCTGACATTAAGAATCTATGGCTTAATACTAGCTAGTAAAACAAAGCTAGTATTAACCCATTATTACCCAGCATGCCACCTGGCTTCAGGGCTGCTGGAAGAGTTGGATACAGCGCCAGATGATGGCGCTTCTATGAAAGCACCATTTTCTGGGGCGGCTGCTGACTGCAATTCGCAGCAGAGGGGCCTAGAAAGCTCGGGCCAACCTGTGCTACGGATTCCTATCCCCAGCTGCCTAGTTGTACCTGGCTGGACACAAAAATTGGGCGAAGCCCACTTCATATTTTTTTTTAATTATTTCATGAAATTCGTGAAATAATTAAAAAAAAAGGTCTTCCCTATATTTTTGGTTCTCAGCCGGGTACAAATAGGCAGCTGGGGGTTGGGGGCAGCCGTACCTGCCT